>NC_060267.1:47086692-47138554 GCF_021613505.1 Equus quagga
GGTAATAACTATTTATGGTTTAAAATCTCATTTTAGATAAATATTTTTTAAATGGAAAAAGGTTAGAAAATAATAGATCAAAAACATTGTGTATGCAATGACACAGACTTTGATAGTAAACGTAACGTATGGCTAAAAAACTAGAATATACACCAAAATTTTTATAGTGGAATTATGGATGTTTTAAAATAATTTCTAAAATACATTTATCTGCAATAAACATAAATGGAAAAAATAAATAATATTTTTTCAAATAGCAACATATAAGAGAAAGTTTCTAACATTATTTAAGAGTTAAAGAATTTAGTAATAATATTTTTGTGTGTATGCATATATATTTATACTTATATATTTTAATCATTTGTTTTGGGTAGTACTTTCCTTTAAGTATGCTGGTTTTTATCAAAGATATTAGTTTTTGTTTCTCCAAAGCTGTGTTTGTTTGTCTTTTCAGTCCTCAAATACAGATTTTTGAATGTTATTTTGTGAAGAGTACCAAGTGGTTGGTTATTTGAAATGGAGGAAGAGATAGCTCGTGACCATTTTTCCTTTCCCGTCAACCTCAGTTTTTATCATACAATTTCCTTTTATCACTTTGGTCAAGAGGAGGGGCAGACAATTTTGAGTTGGAGTACCACTCAGAGGCAATTCATTTCTGCCTTCCGTCTTACAGCCTCTCACACACCCGAGGGATCCAGGATTGGAAAGGCCAACTTCTCCCACCTTGTTGTTGGGTCAGCTTTCTCCACCTGCATCGCTGCGTGGCACAGACACAGGTACCCTCTGCTCTTAGTCCTTCAGACCTTTGTACCTGAGTATACTGTTAGCCCTACTTATGAAGAAAAGATTCTAGCAATATGGGATTTTATTACAAATGACTTGACGTGAACATGGGATCGATGGGAGAGCATTCTCTATTGATTGCTTTTGAACTGCATTAACTCAGAAGGATGTGAAAGCTGTAGTTCAGCATTCACGGGAAGTTATTTTCTTTTTTTCAATATGCTACAATTTTTGCTTTGTGTTATCTAAATGAAGAGGGATTTGGTGATTAACTACTTTTTCTTTGGGTCTGATGATTTACATATTATCTTATCAATCTTAAAGGATTCTGTAATAGAAAAGACTCCTTTTCCTTAGGAAATTAGAGAAAATGTGAATAATTAAGTTTAAAAAGTTTTGTATATTAAAACATTTTTTTAAAGACTATAGTTACATGTGCAATTTATTTTCCATATTTCTTGTTTTGTAGATATCCTCTATTCACACTGATTAATGTAAGCAGCAAGGTAAATTTTAAATATTTACTATTTAAAAATTTCTTTTGATAAGTATATCCATTAACAGATTGAATCCTTTATGGATATTAGCTAATGACTGCCCACTGACAAATTTTATCTTCACATAGGATTCTCTGGCAACATCATACACTAGAAGATTATTTCTAAAATTTTAGTATATACATCGAATCATTTGGGATTAAAAATACAAGTGTCTAGACTCCAACCTGAAAGACTTTTATCCAGCACATCTTGCATGGGGCACTGGAATCTGGAATGTTAAGCAATCTGCAATGTTAACCCCCAATAATTCTTTTGTAGATAGTATATGGGATACACTTTGGGAAACAATCTGGTAAAGTCACGTTGAAATTGAAAAGAATGCAGGAACTTTTTAATATTTATGTGTACATCTTTTTTAAGCCAAGATATTTATATTTTTTCAGAATTTCAAAAAGATAGAATTTTTGTTTTCTGAATTGATAGTTTTAAAAGTGTCCCAGTAATTTGGGATGATACCACTTCTGCCTAACATTTGTATATGTATGTTGAACATATTGAACTATATTGACTGGGTGAATAGGACCCAGCCTATTCAATCTATTGGTAGATTTTTAAAAGATTCTTTCTGTATTATATAATAATTATGGCAGTAATGACTAGGAGTGTAAATGACTCTATCAGAGATGTTGAAAGGTTTTCCATTTCTCATATAAATCAAGCTGAGTCTACATGCTTTAGGCACCTAAAGGAGTTAATAAACACACCCTCACATACACGTACAGATATACACACATACCTCTGAATCCTGGGTGTGTTCTATAGACTGACACTTTAATTTTTCTTTAGACAGAAATACTCCTGTTGCGAAGATTCAATGCAAAACATATTTCTTTTCTTACTCTAGACATGAGCAATCAGGAAGTGACTTATTGCTCCTTGAGATTTGTTCAGTCTCCTTCAGAGTCACAAAATAGATTAAGGCCTGGTGGTACTCAAAGGCCTGGGAAAACTGATGACAAAGGTACATGTTTTAAGCATCTAGATACACCTGTCTTTTAAGAATTGTCAAACTTTAGAGCTTTGATTAAAGTGTTCCTGTCTGAACTTCAGGTTCTCAGATGTTGATATCAAATCATAACTGTGTAGACTAGTAGAGCAAGTCTCTCTTTTGTAAAGTTTGTGAGAATGGAGAATGTAATGAATTCTTCTAAATTTGAAAAGCTAATATTCATTCAAGTTTGTTTAAGAGAAATTCATGAGGCTTTAAAAGTAAAGGACAGAGCCAGCCAAGATGGCCTAGTAGTTGAAGTTTAGCCTGCTCCACTTCGGGTGCCTGGGTTTGGTTCCTGGGCATGGAGCCACACCACTCATCTGTCGGTAGCCATGCTGTGGTGGCAGCTCACATAGAAGAACTAGAAGGACTTACAACTAGAATATACAACTATGTACTGGAGTTTTGGGGAGAAACAAAAAAGAGAGAGAGAGAGAGGAAGATTGGCAACAGATGTTAGCCCAGAGCAAATCTTTCAAAAAAAAATTAAAAGGAAAGGACAGACCAGAGTCTCAAGAAAAGATTGTATTTCCTAAAGAAACATAAGACTTAAAGAATGAGAAATGAAAATATGCATTAGAAGCAATGCTTTTATTCATACAAAAGATATTTTAGGTGTCTTAAATATTTACCAAACCCTAGTGGCAATGAAGAAGCAAACATGTTCAAATCAAAAGGAGCATTCTGATGTTTCTGTTCTTTCTCTTTCCCCTCAAAGATTGTCACAGACTCTGAATTGAGAATAACTTTTACTTGTTTAACTTAATGACAGAGATAACTTTTAGATACTGAGGACCTCCAAAGTAGGAGGATAAATATAGTATTAACTAGAGAAAAGTAAAACTGATGAAAAAGAAAGCTGATTTCTAGAAACTCCTTTAAGGATGAACCCCAATCACATTCGCAGCTCCAGAATATCCACTATTGGCCACCAATTTCTCAAGAATATTGACTGCTTTTTCCTCCTCTTCATGGTGATCACAGGAAGGATTATACATATCAGTGTAGATCCTCATAAATGTGTATTGCGTCTATTGCCATCTATGCTTTTGTAAGGGATGTACTTTTAAAATCCTATAGGACTGTTCTTGTGTATAACATTTCTACGAGTGTATGTCAGACAGAAATCGGAAACTTTAAAACTGTAATTACAAGATCACAAATTTAAATCAATTTGCATGATATATTTTTGTGAAATTTTTAGACAGGAATGTCTTTTTGTTCAAAATGTTGCCCTAGGTTAAAGTTAGTAGTGGACAAGGCTCTTTTCTTTTCTGATTATTTTCTTCCTTCTTTATTTAAAGAGTTTTCAGTGCCCTGGCTTCCCTTCGTAGTGACTCTTGGGATTCTCTGTTTACTTCTTTTGGTGACAGCCACAGTGTTGGGGACAATGCGTGAGTATTTGAAATATATCCTTCAAGTCTGAGTGATAGCATTAACCACTAATAGTGCAGATGTTAACCATGCTCCAACAATTGCTCCTTGGCTATAATCAGGGAATGTCCTAATTGGACTCTTTTTGAGTGATTTTTCCTCAGGCACATCACAGTGTTGTTTTCATTTTACTTACCTATTCCAGTGACTTCATCTGTAATGAGCTTTCTCATTCTGTATAATACATGGTCACATTCGTTCAATACAGGACTTAGTAATATTCTGCCTTCTGAGTTTAGATCATTGTGAATCTTGGCTGAACATTCTTTGAGAAACAACTGTTCAAAAGAAATTATGACTTTCTCTTGACTTTTTCTAGGTACACAATGAAGAAATGGTTTAGTAAAAAATTCTATACATGGATGTTATATGATCCGTGAATTCAGCCTATATCTTTTATTTGAATTTCTTGACATCTTTAGAGAAAATCACTAATATGATTCACTCAGATAAAATTACATATTTGGATCTTCCTTTCTTTTCCCCTATGGATATTCCATCTACTCCAATAATAAGGGTGCTATTTCTTCATGTTTCTTAGTACAGATTTTCATACTCAGAGGATGTGTTGTTAAATGTTGATTGATTTTTACTTTGGTACCTATTTCTAAATAGTGTGCTGTTAAAAAGAAACTAAACTGAATGGTAAAGTGTTACCATTATAATTTTATTCATATATCTCATTTTATTTATTCTACACTTAAGTTGCTAATAGTGGGAAATTTGATGTTTCTATTTTTGTGGTCGGTTTATTGATGTGTTACTTTCTAAATGTCAAATTGCTAATTAAAGTAATGAAATGGGTTGGTTGTCAATGTGAGACTTTTTCTCTTGTATTAAATTTCAACGTTTAAACATTATGAGTACTTTTTGTATTATATCTATGCTATTAATTGTAGTTTTTCAGCGTATTCAAGAAAAATATCAACAGGAGGAAATTCTACGAAACCTCAGTCAAAAGTATGACATTATAAAAAATGACAACTACTTAAAGGAGCAACTTTTGATAAATAAGACTTTAGAATGCGACGTTCTCAGAAATGAAACCCTTCATCAGAAAAAGGAACTGGACTCACTCTTTGTAGAAAAGATGAGATGTCACATAAAACAAGAGATCTTTTCAAAGTCTTTGCAAAATACAGGTATGGAGGAAATCGTGAGCGAAAGATAGCAGGATTTTTCATTATTTCTTCCCCCTCCAGAAGCTTTGAGGCCTAATAAGAGGCTTAGGATATGTGCTAGTGATCTAGGTCCTCACATTCCTTTTCTTTTTGTGGTAAGAACACTTAACGTGAGATATATCCTTTTAACAGATTTTTAAGTGCGCAGTTCAGTGTTGCTAACTGTGGGCACTGCGTTGTGCGACAGATTTCTATAACTTATTCATCTTGCCTAATTGAAACTGTATACCCCTTGAACAACAACTCCTCAATCCCCTGCCCCTACCCCGCTCCAGCCCTGGCAACCACCATTTTACTCTTTCCATGCCTCTGAGTTTGAATATTTTTTATCACATATAAGCAGAATCATGCTGTATTTGATCTTCTCTGATTCACTTATTTCACTGTGATTAGCATAATATCCTCAAGGTTCATCTAGGCTGATGCATATGCCAGGATTTCCTTTTTTTAAAGGCTGAATAATATTCCATTTATGTATATACAACATTTTTTTTATCCATTCATCCATTGATGGACATTTGGGTTGTTTACATATCTTGGCTATTGTGAATAATGCTGCAATGAATGTGCGAATGTGGATATCTCTTGGCCTCCAGAATATTGATGAACCTCCTATTATCATTAGTGATAGCTATTAAGAGTTTATTTATAGAGGGCTGATAAATATATTGTTCTGCTTAACAGAATACCAGATGACAAGAAGTTTAATGTTTCACCTTATACGCTGTAGGTAAACTCAATGAAGGCCACTGGTCCTGTTGTGGAGTAAACTGTTATTATTTTACCAATGAAATTAAAGACTGGAAGGGATGTAAAAAGACTTGCCAACGTTACAATTTATCTCTTTTGAAGATAGATAATGAAGATGAACGGGTATCATGGATTGTTTTATTCACTTTTATTCTCTTGGACTCTGTCCCTCATTTTGGACCCAAGATATTGAGGGCAGGGGGGAGTCAAGAAAGAGGGACCTTCACTTATTCTTTGTGTTGTGTCTGTGGAGTGAGCAAAAATTGCATAGCTAAGAGTCTCCCAGGAGACCCCTGCCTGCTAATAGGCGTATGACCTTGCTCCTTACTAAACATTCAATACATGTTTTCTATCCTAATGACCATTGTTATTTCTAAAATGGAAAGCCCCTTGAAGGTGCAGTTTGGGTCTTCGCAATCATCTCCCTCTCTAAGGAGTGTGCTGGAGAGCTGCTCCTGGAGAAGTGTGCTTTTCCTACGATGAATTACTTCACCCTTTGGTAAATTGCAGCCTGGAACCAGCAATTATTTCTCCCTATAAAGTGGCAACTAAGAACCCGGAGACAACATAGTCTAGTAGTTATTTTTAGG
Organism: Equus quagga; assembly: GCF_021613505.1. Classification (NCBI taxonomy): domain Eukaryota; kingdom Metazoa; phylum Chordata; class Mammalia; order Perissodactyla; family Equidae; genus Equus; species Equus quagga. The sequence continues at coordinate 47,092,982 of NC_060267.1, forward strand.
AATACAGGAGCCAGACTGCCTGGGATAAAATCCACTTCTGCCACTTATTAGCTAGGTGACCTTTGGTAAGGTACTTAACCTCTCTGAGCACCAGTTTTCCGATTGGCAAAATGGAGATAATAATGAGAAACATAAAAGTGAAAACAGTTTTACAAATTAGTTTTATGGTGATTTTCACTGCATCTGTAGGTAACATTTACTTGATCAATATTCTTATATATTATATCAGTATGTATAACTTTCACAAAGAATTATAAAAAGAAAAAATACAGTGACAATATCAAAATTATCTTTTTAATTTATTACTAATAAAGACTATCCACACTCACAAAATGTGTCTTTATAGAGAAATGTTTGTGACGATCAGCCTGAAACCTCTATTTATCATTTAGGAAAACAACATAAAATTTATATGCAAATCTAATAGATGTTTTAAATCACAACATAAAAGAATTTATTATATCAAGTCATAAAATAACTTTTTATGTTTGTTGCAGTAAAACACAGTTAAATTTAAACCTGATACATTCTAAGATACATTCTGTCATTTAATCAGATATTATGTAATATGTCACTTTGATATAGTACATTTTGGACAGTAAATATTTCCAAATACCTCCCTTTTTCCCTTTACCACTTCCAATTACTGAACTCCAGCAAGTCTTTCTCTTATGAGGCTAAAGGCTCTAAGGCACATCTCCCCACATACATTTGTTGTTTTAATAAATTTGTTTTGAAGATTCCTATTTTCACTGAAGAATATATGATGATCATTTTTCTACATGGGGAAGTATTTTTCTGGGGCGTGACTTTGAATGGTTTTATAAAATGTCCTAAATTATTTAACAAATCTCCTATTGTTATTTATTTAGATTTTAAATTTTTCCATGTTTTAAATAATCTATGAGACTGGCAGTCATTTTTAACATAAATGAATAATCCTGGAGAAAATTACTTTGAAAAATGAAAACACAGAGAGCGAGGGGAGAGAAGGTTTTTTAGGAAGGAGGGTTGAAGGATGATGTGGAGAGGAGCAGAGTACTGGCCAGAGAAACAGCTGGACCCTTTACCTGTCCTTCTTTTCATTCTCTAACATGTGGGCATTTACTCACATGTTATGTTTTGTTTCCCTTATAGGCGTTCATTCAACGCCAGGCTTATCAAAATACCTACTGGATTGGATTATCATATAATGCAAAGGAAAGTAAATGGAAATGGATTGACGATGGCATGTCTTCTGGAACGTAAGTCTCTGGAATGCATTCAAACTCTGAGACTGGTGTTGGGGTTGGAACGATTATATCTAAAAAAGGAATCTTCTCTCATTTTGCCCAGCTTAACTCATTTTCACATAGAGGTCATTGGTAAGAATACGTAGAATGACTAAGAAAGTGTTTTAGGAAGTATAGGTAAAAAGGAACAGATGCATCATACAGAGTTATCAATAATAACAAAATTCTGATTCTAAATACATGCTGAGAAGGATGTGTTATGAGGTACACAAAATAAAACAAAATCATAAAGTAAAGTGATATGAAGAGATTGGACCATGCTGACTTAGCCATAGTGATCCCTCCCACAACCTCAAATGAATATTTTGAGTATCCCAAAAATTCATCTGAAACTCTTTTACACTATTAGTTTATATTATTTGTAAATATAAATATATCTACCTTTACTATAGTCCTTCTGTTTTGAAGTGTAGTATTTTGTAAACTCTTGAGTTTATGTTTAATTATAGTCTGCTGTTAAACTGTTCAACAATTTTTTGAAAATCTGAACTATGTATTGTCTATACATATTTTTTAAGATTGGCCCTGAGCTAGCATCTGTTGTCAATCTTTTTCTTCTTTCTTTTTCTCTTCTCCCCAAAGCCCCCCAGTAGATCATTGTATATTCTAGTTGTAGGTCCTTCTAGTTCTACTATGTGGGACACCACCTCAGCAAGGCTTGATGAGCGGCGCAAAGTCCGTGCCCTGTATCCGAACTGGGGAAACCCCGGGCTGCTGAAGCGGAGCATGCGAACTTAACCACTTGGCCACGGGGCCGGCCCACTGTATTATATTTTTTATTTCCAGAAACTCTATTTTATGTTTCCAAATCTTCTTGCTAGTTACTCATATTTTTAAACTCCCTTTTATTTCTTGAAAGATATTAAATGTTCTTATTTTATATTTGGTATCTGATAATTCTTATCTTTGAAGTTTTGTGGGTCCACTGAATTGCTTCTGCTGATTTTTGTTCGTGATGCCATTTTCTTTGTAGTATTTAGTGATTTTTTTTTCCTTTTTGATCTGCTGTGGAAATTATTCAAGGACTGAGATGAAGGTGCTTTCCTCAAGAAAGAATTTAATTTGTTGGATGCCTTGGGGCACTGTGAATCTGGGCCACTGATTCTAAATTCTAAATTCTTCTTTTTTTAAAGATTGGCACCTGAGCTAACAACTGTTGCCAATCTTTTTTTTTTTTTCTTTTTCTGCTTTATCTCTCCAAACCCCGCTGTACACGGTTGTATATCTGAGTTGCATGTCCTTCTAGTTGTGGGATGTGGAATGCTGCCTCAACGTGGCCTGACAAGCGGTACCATGTCCGTGCCCAGGATCCGAACCCTGGGCCACCACAGCGGAGCGCGCGAACTTAAGCACTCGGCCACGGAGCCAGCCCCACTAAATTCTAAATTCTAAATATAGGTCCTGCAAGTAGTGTAGTTCTGGGCTGCAAACCTATGAAAGATGTCATGCAGGAAATTACCTTAATGTAATCGTAGCCTGTAAGTACACGTTCAGGCAAAACAGTCTCAGAGGTCACAGAACAGAAAGGCTCACAGCCAGATTAACATGCTCAAATGGCACAATTAATTCAATCAATCTAAACCACATCGTACTATTCAAGGGGAAGGAAATGGGATAGCTCTCACACTTGGGTGGGATGGGATAGGTTGTCACACTAGGATAAGGTGCAAATGGATGAAAGGATTGCCTGAATCCTGGGTTATGCGACCTTCATGTGGCCTGACTCTCTCTGCTGCATAACCCTTTCCTGATGATGGTTTCTAGCACCAGACTTGAGGTTTGAGTAAAGGGGCCCAAAAACAGAAGGTTCTTGTGGCGAGCATACACATTTTCTCTGTTGGGGAGATGCAGGTGCATGTAAGCCTGGGCACAGCTGCAGCTTTCTAATTAACCTCATGAGCAGCTATGGGTTTTATCTGAGTTTCTTAGGGAGAGTGCCAGAATGAGTGTCACCAGTGGGTAGGGAACTTAAGACCTCATGAATGTTGAGTATCTATGTGCGTTATGTATACTTTGAATATTATATTTAGCATCTACTTGGTTCTTTCTTCCTTTCCCATGGTCAGCACAGACATGCTCTAGTTACTGTGTCTATTCCTAACATGTCTCATAGGTTACCTACTTATACGCACTTAACACATCTTATGTGTCCTGCCTCTGCCTCATGAGCTACTTAGTTTCATTTATCTTCCTTGTTTATTTCTCTTTATCCCTGTAGCAGATTTGAATATTCTTAAATAATGTAGCAAATGCAGATTACATGAGGGATGGTGTATGATTTTGAACTCTTAGGTGGGATTATTCTTTTTCTCTTCTGTTTAACACCAAGGTTCAAGATAGTTCTTGGGTGGTTTATACTGAAGATACATCCCTTTGGGGTCGCAACTCTACGTGGCTTGCCTTCAATTTAGAATCTTGGGTGGAATTCATTATTCAGCCTATTATATCAGTGAAAGGAAAACTGACTTCAGAGCTTCACCTACGTTTCTGGGTCCTCACCTTTGCTTAACCCTCAGCCTGAGTATGAATTTGCTTGCCAGTTCATAAATCTGTTCAAGAAGGTTTAAATTTTTATTATTCAACATTTTTAATTGTTTCAATACGAAGATAGTTCTGATACCTAATCCACCACTTTGCTGAAATAGAAGTCCTGCTTTCAGATATTTTTCAATGGATTGTCACGTTTTAGCTAATAATTGTTAGTGAGGTAGGGAAGGAAAAGAAACAAAACAAAGACATCAATTAAACAACTTCATCTCTGACTATATTCCAATTCTACTTTTTCTCCTTAAGGATATGCACATGAGACCTGGTTATCTCTGTCATAGAAATTCAGTTCTTTTTAATCTCTCAATTTTATTGAAAAAATTAACATAAGAAAGCAGGTTTGCTAGATATCATGATCCCAGAGCAATATTGCAAGGTAATTTTGCCTTCTCACCAAAAATTCCTAGTGTGGAATAAAATGGATGTTTATGGGTGTGATCAGGAGGCTGTGATTGTTATAGTTAATGGGCTAAAAGGAAAAGAAAATTTTTTAGTGATGAAGTTATGATTAACATTTCCATATTCCAGATATTTAGGCAACAGACTTAAAAAAGATTATGATTTATGTTATTATAAGCTTCAGGATTCAACAGTTGACAATGTATGTTTTCTGTTCTACAGTAATTTTACAATGAATTTGCCTTCTGGGAGAGGAGGAAGATGTGCATTTTTAACCTCAACTAGAATAACAAATACTGAGTGCTCTAATGCCTATTATTGTATCTGTGAGAAGAGAATTGATTGTGTTTTCAACGACTGCTTCAACTGACGCAGAAGAAACGGTGAAATGGAATTTTGTCATTTTTTTGTTTGTCTCCTGTGGTAATTTGTGATTACTTACAAATTAATGTTTTCTGACAGGAGGACTTATTCCATTGTGGAAACAGAGATGAGTTAGAAGAGGAAGAAAATACTCTTTTGGACTATGATTTAAGAGATCAGATGCTGTCTGTCTTCTTGGGGAAAAGGGGAAGATTTTGTTTTTGGAAAGCAGTTACTCTCTAACGACCCTGAGAAATTCTTTCTCTTTCCCTGAACCACCCACAGAGCCGATGAGAGAACCATGATAAAGAGCCTGGGTCTTTTCCTTATTAATAGGATAAATCATTTCAATAGCCTCTGGCTTTGAGAGAGAGCACAATTAAGAACTAACAAATTGTTTTCCTGCCCCTGCCCTCCAATCTATGTGCTTACTTCTCATTAAAAAAACATTTTTTGATTTTTCTATAATTTCAAACTTATTGACTAGTTGAAACAATCGTACAAGGAACTCTGATATAACCTTTACCCATAGTTCCCATTTGTTTATATTTAGCTCTAGGTGTGCTTTGCAATTCTCTCTCTCTCCTTGCTGATCCATTTGATAATAAATTGGGGAAATTATATCCCTTTGTCTAAATATTTTACAAGGACAAGGACTTTGTCTCGTATAACTATAGTACAGTTATCGAAGTCAGGAAATTTAGCATTTCTGCATTACCATGATTTCATCTATAATCCCTATTCAAATTTTGTCAACTGCCCCCACAACGTCATTTATAGGTGTTTGTCCCCCATGTTCAGGATGACGCAATACATTTAGTTGTGATGTCACTTTAGCCTCCTTTAATCTGGGACCGTTCTTCAGGATTTCTTTGTCTTTCATGACCTTGACATTTTAAAAATCAACTTGATTGAGTTATACTTTTATGAAATAAAACACATCTATTTTAAATCATGAGATCAATGGGTTTTTCACAAATGTATACATTTCTTCAACACCATCAAATCAAGACATAGAACGTTTTCATCACCTCCAAAAGTTCTTTTCTGCCCCTCCCCACCCACTGGGGCCCAGGCAACCAGTGATCTGCTTTCAGTCACTACAAATTAGTTTTGACTGTTATAAAATTGCATGCATCATGTGCTCTTTTTTATTTGGCTTCTTTTTGGTCAGTATATTTTTGAAATTAATTCATGTTCTTTCACGTATCTTTTCATGTTCATTCTTTCTGTTACTGAGTAGTATTCCATTGTACAGACATACCACAATTTGTTCATCCACCTATGGACATTTGATGTGTTTCCAGTTTTTGGCTATTATGAATAAATCTGCCGTGAACATTTATGTGCCAGTCTCTGTGTGGACATGTGTTTTCATTTCTTTTTATTAAATACCTAGGAATTTGATTGTTGAATCTTATGGTAAGTGCACGTTTAATTTTCTAAGAAACTTCTAGTTTGTTTTCCAGTGTGGTTGCATCATTTTATTTTCCCAGTAGCAGCATATGAGAGTTCCAGTTGCTTCATGTCATTGCCAATACTTGATAGTGTCAGTCTTTTTAATTTTAGCCATCATGGTGGGTGTGTAATGGTATCTCATTGTGGTTTTTAATTTGCATTTCCCTGAAGACTAATGACATTGAGCATCTTGTCATGTGTTCATTAGCCATTTATGTATCTTCTTTTGTGAAGGGTCTGTTCAACATTTTGCCCATTGTAATGTCTGTTCAGTATTTTTTAAAATTGAGTTTGTCTGTCTTACTATGGAGTTGTAAGAGTTCTTTGTATGATTGGGATACAAATCCCTTGTTAGATATATGTATTGCAAATACTTTCTCCCAGTCTGTCTTGTCTTTTCATTGTCTTAATGGTGTCTTTCAAGAAGCGTAAGTTTTGAAATTTTGATGAAACCTAATTTATCATTTTTTGTGTGCTTTTATGTCCTATCTAAGAAATCTTTGCCTCTGTCATGTTCACTGAGATTTTTCTCCTATGTTTGGGCTTCTAGAAGTTTTATATTTTTAACGTATATGTTTAGCCTATACCCATTCCAAGTTAATTTTTGTGTGTGAGAAAAAGGCTGAGGCTCACTATTATTTCATATAGATATACAGTTTTTTTGCACAATTTGTTGAAAAGACTTCCCTATCCTCCCTTGAATTACTTTGATGCTTTTGTAGAAAATTAATTGACCATATCTGTGTAGGTCTATTTTTTTTCCTAGGAAGATTAGCTCTGAGCTAGCATCTGCTACCAATGTTCCTCTTTTTGCTGCAGAAGATTGGCCCTGAGCTAACATCTGTGCCCATCTTCCTCTATTTTATATATGGGATGCCTACCACAGCATGGCTTGATAAGCAGTGTGTTGGTCCCCACCTGGGATCCAAACATGTGAACCCCAGACCACCAAAGTGGAGAGCGCAAACTTAACCACTGCACCATGGGGCAGACCCCCTGTGTAGGTCTATTTCTGGATTCTCTGTTTTGTCTCAGTGATCTATATGCCTATTCTTGCAGTAATACCATACTGTCTCAGTTACATAGCTTTATAGTAAGCCTTGGAATCAGATGTACTAATCCTCCAAATTAGTTCTTTTTCAAAAGTATATTGGCTATTCTAGGATTTTGCATTTTCTCAAAATTTCTTCAAAAATGCTTGGTGAGATTTTGCCTGGGACAGCATTGAATCTGTAGATTAATTTGGGAGAATTGCCATCTTAACAATATCAAGTGTTAGAATTTGTGACCATGATTTATGTCTCCATAAAGTTAGGTCTTTATAAATTTCTCTCAGCATATGATACATTTCAGGTTATAGGTCTTATACATATTTACCTAGATTTCTATTTTTTTATGCTATTATAAGTGGCATTTAACACTTAAAAAATTATTTGTTGTTAGTTTATATAAATAATTTGGTTTCTGTAAATTGACCTCATATCCTATCACCTTTTTAAGTTTACTTATTTCCAGTAGGTTTATTTTTTTTGTAGATTCCTTAGGATATTTCTTTTTGATGTACGTAATCCTGTCCTATGATGATGTAAAAGGTTTTGCTTATTCTTTCCTTCAGTTTTTCTCTTGCTTTATTGTACTGGGTAGGACCTGGTTGAGGACAATGTTGAGGAGAAGTGATGATAGACAGGCATCCTTGCCTTGTTCCCTGTCTTATGAAGAAAAGTATTTAGTCTTTCACTATTATGTGAGGTCAGCTGTAGGTTTTTTTTTAGATCCTCTTTATCAGGTTGAGGAAATTCCCTTCTATTCTTATTGATTGAGACTTTCATCATGACTGGGAGTTGAATTTTGTTATATAGTTTTTCTGCATCTATTGAGATGATTATATAGATTTTCTTTTTGAGCACTTATGGTGAATTGTGTTGATTTTTTTTTTTTTTTGGTGAGGAAGATTGGCAATGAACTAACATCCATTGCCAATCTAGTCACTGAGCTAACATTTGTGCCAATCTTCCTCCATTTTGTGTGTGGGATGCTGCCCCAGCATGGCTTGATAAGCAGTGTGTGGATCCATGCCAAGGATCTGAACCCGTGAACCCTGGGCTGCTGAAGTGGAGCATGTGAACTTAATCATGGCTACCAGGCTGGCCCCTGACTTTTGAATGTTAAAAAAAACTTACACTTCTTGGATAAATCAACTTGGTTACGCTGAATTTATCATCTTTCTTTTATATATTGCTAGATTTGTGTGGGAAATATTTTGTTAAAGTATTTTTGTGTTTATATTCATAATAGATATTGTTCATTTTTTTTTTAAATGTCTTTTTGTGTTTATGGTATTGGAGAAATACCAGCCTTATATATCCATTTGGGATACTTTTGAATATCCATCAATTTTGGGGGAATAGAATTTGTATTCTCATTCCTTAAATGTTTGATTGAATTTACTAGTGAAATAATCTGAGTCTGAAGTTTTCCTTGGGAGAAGGTATTTAATTAGGAATACCATTTCTTTAATAGATTTAGGGCTAGTTAGACATTCTGTTTCTTGTCAATTTTGATAATTTTTATCTTTCAAGAAATCTGTCCATTTTGTTTAAACTGTCAAATTTATTGCTGTGTTGTCTTTCATTGCATTAGTTTCCCAGGGCTGCTGTAACAAAGTGCCACAAATTTGGCAGCTTAAAACAACCAAAATGTATTCTCTCACTATTCTGGAGGACAGAAGTCCGTCACCAAGGTGCCAGCATGCTTCCTCTGAGACTCTGGGTGGAATCTTTCCTTGCCTCTTTCTTGCTTCTGATGGAGGCTGTCGATCCTTGGTGTTACTTGACTTGCAGCTGCAGTCCTCAATTTCTGCCTCTGTCATCACATGGCATTCTCCCCATGGGTCTCTCTCTCTTTACATGCAGTTTACTCTTCTTATGAAGACACCAGTTATATTGGGTTAGGGTCTACTCTAATGAGGTCTTCTTAAGCTGATTACATTTACAAATACCCTGTTTCCAACTAAGGTCACATTTGTAGGTTCAAAGGTTAGGACTTAAACATATCTGTTTGGAGGACACATTTCAACCTGTAACAGTAATATTTCCTTATTATCTGTAATCATGTCCTTTCTTTTCTGATGTTGCTTGTATTTCTAATGTTGTATTTGTGTTTTTCTTTCTTGATTAGGCTAGCTAGAGATTTATATCAGTTTTATGGATCTTGTCAATGACCCAGATTTTTGTTTCATTGACTTTTTTATGTTTGTCCATTTTTCATCTTGTTTTGTCTCTATTATTTTCTCTCCTACTTATTTTGAGTCTAACTGCTTTTATTCCTGACCTCTTAAGTGAAAGCTTATATATCCTCTTGTCTAAATTAGATCTTTACCTCTGAGAGTTTATAAAGCTTTTGATAAACTGGTTCAAGCATCCCCCATCATTGGGCAGTATACTGGACCTGGTTCATGTGCCTTCCCTGGTCTCTCAGCTCATCTGTCTCGCTCACCTGGATGCTTTCCCAGCTTCCTAGCTAGAGGAACCCCAGCAATACTTGTTTTGTACTCACAGTTGTAAAACTAGGTTATCATAACCTGTACAATGGCCAGATGTTGGCATGGCCTCCATCATGTCCACCTTGGCAGGAGCCACAGCAGATTCGGTGCCAGGTTGACCAGATCACTCAGAGGCTGTGGCTTTCAGAGGTGGCCTGAAGGGTTCAGGTAACACAATCCAGAAATGCAGGGATATAAAGGCCCTATGTGGCAAATTTTTATCAGAAAAAGGCAGAAGACAGGAAAGAGGCTGCCAGTGAACTGGTAGCCCCCTCCTCCAAACTCATGGACGCTTTGAAGATGCAGTGTTAGTGTAAGGGCTCCCCAGAGATGCTCCATGTGAATGAGTAAAAAACTGTTTTCTTGTGAGGCTGTGGCCAGCCTGAAAATGTGTCATCTTGTACTTCCTTTTCCTCCTTCTCTGACTCGTTTTTCTTTACTTTTGCCTCTCATTCTTGCTTCCTTTGGATTTCACTCCTTCCCCCCATTAAGTGTTATCACATAATGTTTTCCTCAGGCTCTGTTTTCCAAGAAAGCCTGGGTTAAGATGGTGCCATCTAATGAAAGGCAGGATTGTAGCCATTCAGGGGAGTTTGCAATGAGGATTTGGTCCACATCGTATAACCCCTCTGTAAATAAGCACATATACCATTAGCCAGTGAGAAAGGCTATAATGTTTACAATGTAACAGAAGGGAGAATTCCATATTGTCCACACTCCCCTCATAGGGATCCATACCATACCTAGAGAGGAGGTTTGGGACAGCTGGCCTCACATCTGTCTTACGCCTGCTTTGGAAATGAGAACTTGAATCTCTTCTCCCCAAAATGTGTAATTATTGGTAGTACTCTCATTGAATTATCAAGTGACTTAAGGGATTTAAATTAAATCATGAATGATTGAAAATTATTTATGAAAAGCCTATTAAGTGTAGAAATGCTGATAATATGTGACCATCAGATGTATACAGAAAGCAGAGCTTCTGTACTGTGAAAAGATATTGGATGTCTGGAAGATATAAACTACAAAGTTTCTATATAAGAAAGAGAGATAAAGGAAAGGACAATTCAAGAAGGCTGGACATTTCCTGTTGTCTCAAGCTAAGATGCTAAGACTCATAGGTGACCTCTTAAATGGTGCAGAAAGCATAAGATGGAGGAGTTAGGCAATGACCGAACATCTATAACAGGGGATGTCCCTCAATACACTTGAGTCCTAGCTCCCTATTATGCCTAGTATGGCAGGATTAGTTAATGGGTAGTTAAATCAGTTTACTAGCCTAAAGACCCTAAGGTAAAGGAGGACATAATGGAGATAGTGCTATTAAATAAAACTTGTACATAAAATAGGAAAAGAACACTTGGGAGGAGTTATCACACTAGATAAGGAACCACACAACTAGTTGAGACATTAGCCTCATGAGGAAAATGAATGGATGGTGGGAGTAGAAAGTGATCAATATCAACCATGGTTTCATGACCCATTAGAGACATGAAGATACGTTGATAAGCATATGATATGTGTGTATGATAAGGGATTGTATCCTTTTTCTTCTTCTGTTTCCACTCCTATTTAGTATAGGAAGTGTTAGTGCACTTTATCATTGCAGTGCAGATTTCCAAAGTATGAGGGGCCACATCTAGAGCTGATGGAGAGAACTGCCTATCATTTGGAGGCCCAATATTTGAGGTAGGTAGACACAATGACTAATCGGGCTTTGTGTCTCTCCTTTGGGGAAAGAGTGAGAGCCTCTTTCTTGGTATAGCAGATTGTTGCCTCATATGGCTGGAAGCATGAAGTTGTTAAAGATTTAAATATGAATATAAGGATGGGAATGAATGTTGAGGTTAGAATATGCCACTCTGGACCTGTTTTTGCTCAGAGGTAAACCTTGTTCTTCCTCTGCTCAGCTTTGCATTGCAGGGGAGCGAACCCCTCCAGGCTGCATTTCCCAGTGTCTCAACCAAACAAAGTCTGAGGAGAGACTTAAGTGCTATGAGTGCTTTACAGGGCAGTGAAAATGAGGGAAAATGGAAGTGAGGTAAGAAAGGATGGGAAAGAAATACAAGGTGGTACATACTTAGGCTGACCACTGCTCCATGAAGAAACAAAGCTGGTCATTTGACCGCGGGGGACATGACTGCAGAAAAACGGTAAGTGTAAATAGTCCAGGGAAGGGAGGAGTGAAGAGGAATTGATGTGCCAATTCCTTTTCCTCACTATCTCCCATTGGTTATAGTTCATTCCAAGTGGAAACGAGTAATCTGCACTTCTAGCCTGGACAGCTGCTGGGGAATCCAGCTCTCATATCCTATGGTGATGCTTACCAGAATCTGGAAATGGTGTTCAGAGCCAGACAGTTCAGTCATAGACTTTAGACAGTGGAAGCATTCATCTTCAGCACAGGTGATCACTGCAAGGACAATTATGTAAAGTAAGTGGTTAAGAACCTGAGAGACAGGGGCTTGCCATATGGCCTAGTGGTTAAGTTCACGTGCTCCACTTTGGTGGCCCGGGATTTTGCCGATTACGGATCCCGGGCGTGGACATGGCACTGCTCGTCAGGCCATGCTGAGGCGGTGTCCCACATAGCACAACCAGAGGCACTCACAACTAGAATATACAACTATATACTGGGGGGCTTTGAGGAAAAGAAACAAAAATATTGGCAAGAGTTGTTAGCTCAGTTGCCAATCTTTAAAAAAAAAAGAAAAAAAAGATCTCAAGAGACGTATGAAGCTGAGGCTGAGAATCTGAGACAGTGTTTAAGTTGGGTTCTGTAAAGCCGCGTTTCTGGATTTGAGGTGGGTTATGTCAACAGATGCTAATAGGAATTTGAGGATGGGAGAAAGGGAGAAGCCAGAGTAGTTTTAACCCCTCTCTACTTTAGGCTGCATCTCTAGCAATGGCTGCATTACTTCTCTGGTCCTCTCATTGGACAGACCTTCTGTGGTTCTAGCTTCTGCCAGTGGTTTGGTTCCAGGAAAACCACCTCCTTCGTTTATTCTTAGTTCAAAGGGTAGTAGAGGCTTCCTGGTATTGTTAAACTCTGAGTTTCCTTCTCGACTCCTGGGTGGTTTATAGCATCTTAGTCACCTGCTTAATCAATTCCTTCAATTAAATTCCCTTTGTTTTAGTCACTCAGAGAGATTTCTGTTTTCCTTGCTGAATCCACATATATTTTCTCCTCTTGTCAATATAACAATCATGTGAGATAATATCATTATCTCCATTTTACTGATGAGAAAATTGAGGCTTGTAAGATTATTCAATTAATTAGTAGTTGGAGTTGGGGGTTTGAACCCAGGCTGCCTGACTCTAATCTTGATGGTGCTATATCTCTGATCTTTATCTTTATCTCAGATATCTTTGCATTGTCCTGGTAGCCTGAGAATAATGGACATTCTCCTGGACACAAAGGCAGATATGTGTATATGTTATCATAGGCACTTAAAAATGGCAGGTGCAATGCTTTCATGCAAGTAATTACTTAAAATAGGCCGTTCAGTCTGTTACAGTAGCAGTAAGACTAAGTGGAGATACAAATTGAATCTGATTTAAAAAAGAGGTCAACGTGATACTGTGTTCATCCTCAATGGGTAGATGCTGACTCAGGATGTCAAGAGAAGGATACTGGAAATGAATAATGTGGAATAGGGTTGTTTTCAGTTTTTCCTCTTTTGATTTTATCTTCCATGTCTTTGTCAGAATCTCAAAATAGAATCCAGTTATCTTACACAAAAATCTATAAGATAATTCAGTTTCAGAAGTGGTTATTGTGAGCTTTGAATTCTCTGTGCTAAGTGCTGGTTGTTTCACCCATTCCTTGCTCTAGTCATGAATTTCTTTGGCCCGATGTGTTTTTTCCCTTCTCATTTCTGCAGCTAAAATTAATTTTCTTTTAAGAATTCCCTCAAATGGTGCATCCTTGTTAGGTTGCTCACATTCCAGCCCAGTCAGAGATAACTGCCCATTTTCCTGCTCTATGAAACTCTTTTCATTTCATTCATGTCTTCTATTTTGCTACTTTGGATTACATGAAATAAATATTCCTTTATCTGAGTTGAACTTAAAGCTATTTTTTACACTCCTTTCATAATTTGTATAAATTTTGTATGTGTGTGTGTGTGTGTGTGTGAGGAAGATTAGCCATGAACTAACATCTGTTAGCAATCTTCCTCTTTTGGATTGAGGTGCTGAGGTAGCACCTCTGCCAATCTTCCTCTATTGTATGTGAGATGCTGCCATGGAATGGCTTGACAAACAAAGCTGGGTTCATGCCCGGGATCCGAACCTGCCAACTCCAGGCTCCCAAAGCAGAGTGTGCAAACTTAACCACTACACCACCAGGTTGGTTCCATAATTTGTATGAATTTTAAACAAATTCATTTCTTTTACTTAGTAGCAGTTTGCTTTATTCATCAAAGCAATGCAAACCAAAACACAACAGCGGCTTTTATCAGGGACATCTTGGAAGAGAAGCGAGCATTTTTTTTAAAAAAAGAAATTTCTTCAGTTGAATAGAAAGAAAACTCTCTTCCAGTGGTGAAAAGCATAAGCAGAGAAGTGGTAGCTCTAAGACGTCGTTTGAAAAATCTCTCTGAGTATTTATTATGACAAAACCATCAGAGGAAATAAGGCTCTGGATTGTATGTACTCAAAGTGTAGTGTCAAATAAACAAAATGTACTTCAAAAGTAAATAAGGAAATTTAAGAGTTCATTTTTATTCAAGAAATATTCTTCAAGGAGCTACTCTGTATAGGAAACTGTGGTAAGTACTGAAAATTCAGAATGCATATGACATAGTAATTGCCTAAAGTCTAGGCTACTTGGCAAAGTGATCATTAATTAAAAGATAAATATCCACAACAACAACTTATTAATGAGGAATGAATATTATAATTAGGGAGAGGTTCAGAATATACATAATATAAGTTAAATACAGGGTGGCTAAAGTTTAGAAATATAGATAATATTTTCTTTTACTTTTTGAAGATTAACTTGGTTGATTACTTCTGGGTTGTGCTAAAGTTACAGGTTTATAAATAAAAACCAGAGATGAAAATCATTGCAGGCAAATCACCACTGATGCATGTTCAGGAATTGATGGAAATGTTACATTATTATACTACATTTGTTCCTAATTTGCATAACACATTGCTAATAAGGAAGAACACAGTGAACAAATCATGTAATATTGTTGTATTGTAAAGTGATGGCAACAAACCATTAGTATATAACTTTTCTTATGTTTCCAGATGTGGGGGCTATGTTGTATATATAATATAAAACATATTTCCTAATATACCTTAAATATTTGATCATCATTCTTTTATTCATTCATTGAAATAAAAGAAAGTTGTGTGGTTTTCTTCCCAATAATTTAGCAAAGTAAAACATATGAACAATTGCTCTTATAAAATGACAATATTTCAGTATTTGTAATCTTTTCTCTGGCTAATTAAGAGATTATTCTTCTCCCGACTTCTCCCACAGTTTGAATTTATAATTTTTTCTATGTTTTCTTCATTATCTCTGTCTGTCCCAAGGTGGGAGGTGCTGTCCGGCAGAACATTCTTCCATCCTCTTAGTTCTCGCTTGGATTTCCTCTAAGGCAACACTAGGGAAAGATGAGATCTCTACATGGAAACTACATTGCGAAATGATTACAGAGATTCCGAGTTAACCCGCTCACAACTTTGACTAGATTATTTCCCATTCTTTTCTATTTCTTCTCATTCTTTTCTTTTTATTCCTGCTTTCTTTCTTCTTTCCTTCTTTACATTATCTAGTTATCTATGGTAGTATTTTTTCCTCCATTTATCAGTCAAAACTATTAACCTCACAGGTACTTGTTCTTCTCCTATGCCCTAGAGTGAAGAAAGGAGAAGAGGTCCTTTTAAAAAAGCGTACACATATATAAGAATTCTGACCAGAACAGAAACTTTCAGAATGTCTCTGAAATGTCGATAGATCTCCTATTCTATTGCTGAGAATATTTTCAGTTGTTCCGGACATCAGCTCTTTTCCTCCTGTTCAGCCTTCATTAGAGAAATGAACCACTCTCAACTCCATTTCTGATGAAACCATGGAATTTTCAGGTAAGGTCAAAGGTGTCATCAGCTACTACTTCTATAGATTTTGTTAACATCCTTAATTCTATCTGATGGAGATTGATATTTGAAATTCAAGAACAGTGGAGGAAACTCAGAACGATTGAACTTTAGGGAAAGGAATTGAATCGCCCCAATTACAATATTTTCAAGTTGAATTGAGTTAAATTAAAAGCAGGTCATTGAGTAGAAGAATTTCTATTCTGGAAATGGAACAATGCTGTGCCCTCTAAGGTTTCTTTCCTTTAGAATGGAACAAAGTGAATTACAAGGACTGAGGAAAGTGGAGAAGATATAAGTTTACCTCTTTCTTTCTTTAGAAATAACATTATTTTTGTGAATGTTTAGTGTTATAATTTATAGTTAGACTTTATTCTTAGTTATAAACTATAATAATCTAGATAGAGAATTTCTTGTACTGTGGAGGTATATAGACAAACTACAGTATGAGATTTCTTTTTTCCTTATATGCTGAAATTTTTTAAAAGATGAACACTTTGTATTTTAGTGTAGGAACAAAGCCATTCAAGGTAATCAAGCTATTCTTCCTCAGACACTTTGAAACAGAATTAATTGCCACTTCTTTTTAATTTTCCTTCTTTATAATTGTTTCCCTCAATAGAACATTAATTTTTTCCCTTATTCAGTTGTTCAACAATTGTTTATTTAACATTTACTATATGCAGTGCATTATAATTGTTATTCAAAATATGAAGGTAATTAAGCCACAGACTCTTCCCTTAGGGAGCTCAAATTTCAGAGGGCAGACGTGCCTACAGATAATTGAAATGCAGTGTGAAAACCTAAGTATTTGGGTCATAATTAAGGTGCACTGAGAACACACAGGAGGGGTGGAGTTCACTCTGCTGAGGCACAGGGAAGACTTTTCAAAGGAATCCATTCAACTGGATTTGGAGGAAGAGAATGTATTTCATTCAGGATGATTATAGCAAAAATGCATAATTTTCCAGAGACTTTGCACTGCTGCAAAGTAGGATATTGGGCATTGCTGGAGGAGCTGTGAATAGGGACAACCAGCTTGGTGTTTAGCCAGAATAAGCAAATAAAAGCAATTATCTAAAGAAGAGCTGTGAGAATGAATACTGTAGAAAGATCAAAAAATATCTGAAAATTCCTGCTGAGGCCCAGACTGTTTTTCTTTTCTTCTTTGATGCAAGTCCCAGAAACTCATCTCTCTTTCTTTTCCTATTTAAAGTCATTACTGCCTATGATATCCCTTCTTATCACCACTAACCCAGACAAATACCTCAGGGGGAATCTTTTTAACTCTATCGTTTTTATTTCCTCAAAGGAAACTATTATGGTTCCTTTGGTTTTATGGTTGTTTTTTTTAAACTGATAATTGCTACAGATAAACTAGCAGAAGATAACAATGCCAAACAAGTAATGTAGTATAAGATATTTCTTTATCACTATATACTGTGGTGTATAGTTTCTCATTCCTTTTCTGAAAAGTAAAAGAGCCCTCTTGGATTCATTACTTTTACATTTATTTTGCAGTGTAAACAGTAAGTCCTCAAAAATTTGTTGATGTCTGTTTAAGTCTTGTGGTAGCCTTAGCACTGGGTGTCAGAGACTGTTGGCCTATCCATGAGCCATTCTAAATCACCTATTCCCCTGCCATTCCCACAAGTTACTCACTATCCCAGCTCCCTTTGCAGCTAGAGTGGCCATGTGGCCCACCTTTGGCCATTGAAACTTAAGACAAAGTTGGCTACAGGAATTCTGGAAAGGCTTGCATTGCCTCTATTCTCTTTTTGTTTCCTTGAATACTGACAAGTTATCTGGAGCTGTGGCAGCTCTGTTGTGGCCTAGAGGTTATCAACATGCCCAAGGACAGATTAGAAAGATTTAGAGAGCCAATGGTGTGGATGTTGTCAAACTGTTGGACCAGCCCTTAGTCTCTTGCTCTCTGGATTTTTTTTTTTTAAGATGTTTATTTTTGTCTTTTTCTCCCCAAAGCCCCCCCGGTACATGGTTGTATATTCTGAGTTGTGGGTCCTTCTAATTGTGGCACGTAGGATGCTGCCTCAGCGTGGTTTGATGAGCAGTGCCATGTCCGTGCCCAGGATTCGAACCAACGAAACACTGGGCCGCCTGCAGCGGAGCATGCTAACTTAACCACTCGGCCACGGGGCCGGCCCCGATCTCTGGATTTTTTAAAATATATGTCCAGATTTATGTCTGTGAACCGTTTCCCCATGGTTGTTCTCAATTTCAATGGGCTCCTCATCACACAGAAGAGGGTATTCATACTGAATTAAAAATAAAAGCAGGTTGTTTGACAAGTGGGAATGAAGGGCCTTTGGAAAAATAAGATGGAGAAATCAGAATAGGTCTGGATTTATTATCATTGTAGCTATTAATTGGCTTCTTATAATCTGGCATTGCAGTATAAGAGGATGTGCTGTGCTACAAATCAAGATGGTTTAAGATTAAAAACAAAACAAGCAACTTTTGTGATTTGTGCTTGAAATATAAGAGTCTGGTATCTCTCAGGCAGCCAAGACGGCAACTTCTTAGTTTGCTTTTTTCCGATAGCTTTGGTTTTATGTATTCAGGCCTGTTATTTCAATCTTTTTTTTCTGATCATAGTAGGAGAAGATCCTCTTTAAAATGATAATCATTTGTCTTAACACCTTATAGTTTTACTCTCCTCAAATTAAATGATTTCTCCATCCATCATTGGCACAGCAGCATCCCTTAGCCTACAAAAGACCACAATTGGTGGGAAACTCCAATATTAACTTATAAAAGATTCTTATAAAAGAGGGAAAAAATCTGCTTACATGTGATTTTTATTGACAGCTAATTGCCATATGTTGTCTGGATGTATGAATTGTAATGATTTTTTTTTCTTGAACGGTTGTGGAGGAGGTTCTCCTTTCGCCATATCTTATCTCAATACATTTCTCTCGTCTCCAGAAATGACTGAGAAGACTATTTACACAGTGGTGGAATCTCATACCAAAAGGAAGAAAATACAATCCAGAACTCCTAACAAGAAATATGAGTATGGTAAGCATCTATTTTCAAAGAACCATGGGTTTGAACGGGGTCTTAAACGTCCGACAATCCAAGGAATTTGTAAATTTCTCTTTATAACTTCCCTGCCAAGTGATTACCTACTACGTTTGAACAACATCCTGGGAAATGTAACTCATTTTTTCCCAAGGTCATCAGTTTGCAGACTTTAACTGGAATATTTTTCTTCATTCTGAATCAAAATATTTCTTCTTGCGTCTGATATGCACAAACACTACTTATAAGCCTTTTAATGGTGAAGAAGAAGTAATTCTCATAAGATGCCTAATGACTTCTGAGGCTGAGTCCAACAGCTCAGAGCAACAGATCATCATCTCTTCTTGGGTCTGAGCATTAATTATAGTGCAGAAACTACACGAAAAGTCATCTTGTTTTATTTGACAGAATCAATATATGTTCTCTATTTAAAAGTTTTTTGTTATTTAGGGAGATAAATACTAATGTCAGAGAATTGTGTATATGCAGTATAGAGTAATGTATGGGCCCTTTTCGCCATTCTTTTTTCTTCTGACTATCCTCAGTAGTCCAAGTGAATACCCTGTGCTGGGCCATGTTTCCTCCATTAACAGATGGCTGGACCAGTGGAAGAAATGAAAGAAAATCTCTTCGCTTTCATGGCTTTGGGGAGCTTGTGGAAATTCCTTGCATATAAAAAGTCTGGCTTGTAATTATTTTTGCTCTTGTAGTTATAGCAATTGTAAAAAAAATCAGAGAAAATAAAAACATTCTGTAATTTGTTGGGTGGTATTAGGAAGGGGGGCTTAGGATAAGCATGAATCGTGTAGTTCCACTTTAATGATTTATTAGATGTTAAAATTCTGCACATTAGCCATTTATTCTTAGATATTGTAGGAAGTCATTATTTGTTGATACATATTTATATAGACATATAAAGTAAGGGCAGACACGAGGCAGGGACTGCAGCACATGCATAGTAGGTTACCATGAAAAAATTTTCTTAAACTCATCTTTTTCAATGTCTTTCATTGGGCAGTGTTCCACATCACACTGCAGCCATCTGCAAAACTTTTATGTTTCTGTAATTTTGTTTTGACCTCGATAACTAGTATTTGTTTTGTTTGAAACACTGTTGCAATAACACTTTTAATTTATACATTAATGTCTTTCATCTGCTTATCAAACCGACAGACTCTTACTTTAGTTTAATCACAAGTTGTTTGCTGCAGGTCAACTATATTTCAGGTGCTGTGCTAGGTGCCGGTATACCAAGAAAATATTGTGTTTCTGCTGTTGTTTATTGCAATGCTTTCTTCCATTCGACTAAAAACTCCTCAAGAACAGAAACTAAGCCCAAACACCTATCTTGCTGCATCTGAGATCTAAAAGGAGGCCAGTGTGGGAGGAGAACACCAGGAGTGGGGAGAGAGACAGAAAATGAAAAGAATTTAGAGGTTCATCTAAAGTTCAAAAGGAAGTCATTAAAAGCTTTTAATGGAGGAAAGAAAGAACCAGGGCTCTTTAGAATTTAGCTGATTTCATGTCTTCCAGAGGGGAAAATTAAGGTTGGACCAATACTGTATTGTTATTGGCAAACAAGGAACATTTAAGACAACGTAGATGATGTCAGGTTGAAGGGGGCTTTTTTGGAGGAAGTTGTAACACTTTGAGCAATAATAATAATCAAAATAAAGTAACTTAATTTTATTAGGTTAAATGTGTTAATATATCTAACTGAATTTGTTTCCTCTTTTTAAATATATGTGTGTTTATAAAGTATAGAGGGGTATTTCTTTTAAGTGTATACGTAAAGACAAGAAAATATTAGGAATTGTAAGTCAAATAGTCCAGAAAAAGCAGAACCAAAAACAGGATTATCATATACAATAAGAAAGTAGAAAGGGGAAAAGAGAGCTCAATAGCACGATTTAAAATGATGACTTAGGCAAATGTCTTAAAAAGGGAGCTTGCTACGAAATCTTGATTCCTCTTTTCCTAGGATATAGAATTTCTAAATGGCCCTAAAATTTAAATAATACAATAAAGCTTACCTTACTAGTAACAGTGCTAACAAATAATATCAATATATACTAATGATAGGATAATACGTAATGAAATGTTGGCTAAGTTAAACTTAAAACACACATATTTTATAATAGGGATTTTAGGTTATAAAAATCCAACATATGTTAAAGATCAGAATTTAAAATGTCCTACTTTTTCCGGCTTTATTGAAAAATATTGATATGCATTGTATAAGTTTAAGATGTACAACATGATGGTTTGATTTACAAATATTGTGAAATGATTCCCACAATAGGTTCAGCTAATATTCATCATCTCATATAGATACAATAAGAAGAAAAGCAAAAAGAAAAGTAAAAAGGTTCCTGTGATGAGAACTCTTAGGATTTCCTCTCTTAACAACTTTCCTATATGTGATACAGAAATGTTAACTATAGTCATCACGTTGTACATTACTTCCCTAGTACTTATTTATCTTCTAACTGGAAGTTTGTACATTTTTACTGCTTTCCTCCAATTCCTCCTCTTCCTATCCTCTGCCTCTGTTAACTACAAGTCTGATCTCTTTTTCTATGAGTTTGGATTTTTTTAGATTCCACATATAAGTGAGATTATTTAGCATTTGTCTTTTTCTGTTTGACTTATTTCACTTAGCATAATGCCTTGAAGATCCATCCATGTTGTCGCAAATAGTAGGATTTCCTCATTTTTTATGGTTGAATAATATTCCATTATTGTATGGAATGGTATACAGTTGTATATAGCAGTATACATTGTGTAGAGTAGTCCCCCCTTTTCCAGAGGAATATGTTCCAAGACTCCCAGTGGATGCCTAAAACTGAAGATAGTAGTGAACCCTATATATACTATGTTTTTTCCTATACATACATATGTATGATAAAGTTTAATTTATAAATTAGGCACAGAAAGATTAACAACAACTAACAATATAATTTATAAATTAGGCACAGTAAGAAATTAACAACAATAACTAACAATAAAATAGAATAATTATAACAATACACTGTAATAAAAAGTTACCATAGATCTTAGCAACCTCAGTGTATGAATTTTTTCCTTATTAAGTTGAGAACTTTCACCTTTTCACTTAAAGGAAGCACTTCACTGCTCCTCTTTGGCGCATCTGAATTGCCAGTGTCACTACTCTTGTGCTGTGGGGCCATTAGTAAGTAAAACAAGCGTTACTTGAACATAAACACTGCAGTAGTCATCTGATAAAAGGGATGGCTGCTAGATGACCAAGGGGTGGGTAGCGTGTGCACCATGGATATGCTGGACAAAGGGATGATTCATGTTCAGGCTGGGATGGAGCAGATAGCATGAGATTTTTATCACGCTACTCAAAAGGGCACACACTTCAAAACGTATGAATTTTTTATTTCTGGAATTTGTCATTTAATATTTTTGCACCGCAGTTTAGTACCGGTAACTGAAACCGCGGAAAGCAAAACCTCGGATGCAGGGGGACTACTGTATATACACCACGACTTCTTTATCCATTCATCTATTGATGGACCTTTAGTTTGTTTTCATATCTTCACTGTTGTAAATAACGCTGCTATGAACGTGTGCGTGCAGATATATTTTCAAGTTAGTGTTTTTGTTTCCTTTAGATATATTCCCAGAAGCAGAAAGGCTGGATCATCTGGTGGTTCTATTTTTAATTTTTTGAGAACCTCCATGCTGTTTTCAATATGGGCTGTAACAATTTACAATCCCCACCAACAGTGCACAAGTGTTCTCTTTTCTCCACATCCACTCCAGGATTTATGTCTTCTCTTTTTGAGACTAGCCATCCTAACATCCTAATGAGGTGATTATATCGCATTGTGGTTTTAACTTGCATTTCCCTAAAGACTAGTGATGTTGAGCATCTTTTCATGTCCCTGTTGGTCTTTTCTATATCTTCTTTGGAAAAATGTCTATTCAGATCCTTTGCCCAGTTTTCAGTTGGATTATTTGATTTTTTTGCTATTGAGTTGTATAAGTTCTTTGTATATTTTGGACATAACCCCTTATCAGATATATGTTTTGCAAATATTTTTTTCGCATTCTGTAGGTTGTCTTTTCACTTTATTGATAGTTTCCTTTGCTGTGCAGAAGCTTTTTGATTTGATATAGTCCAACTTGTTTATTCTTGATTTTGTTGCTTGTGCTCTAGGGGTCATAGCCAATAAATCATTACCAAGACCCCTGTCAGGGACCTTTATTCCTATGTTTTCTTCTGGGAGTTTCATGATTTCAGGTCTTACATGTAAGTCTTTAATCCATTTCGAGTTAATTTTTGTGAGTGGTGTAAAATAGGGGTCCAGTTTCGTTCTTTTATGTGTGAGTATCCAGTTATACCAGCACCATTTTTTTTAATTTTTATTTTTTGAGGAGGATTAACCCTGAGCTAACATCTACTTCCAATCCTCCTCTTTTTGCTGAAGAAGATTGGCCCTGAACTAACATCCATGCCCATCTTCCTCTATTTTATATGTGGGATGTCTACCATGGCATGGCTTGATAAGTGTGGTGCATAGGTCTACACCCGGGATCTAAACCAGCAAACACCAGCCTGCCAAAGTGGAACGTGTGAACTTAACTGTTGCACCACCGGGCTGGCCCCATCACAGCACCATTTATTGATGAGACTGTCTTTTCTCCATTGAGTATTCTTGGCTCCTTTGTCAAACATTAGTTGACCATATATGCTTGGGTTTGTTTCTGGGCTCTTGCTTCTGTTCTGTTAGTCTATTTATCTGTTTTTAGGCCAGTACTATACTGTTTTGATGACTATGACTTCATAGTATAGCTTGAAATCAGAAAGTGTGATGCAACCTGCTTTGTTCTTTTTCAGTATTTTTTTTTGGCTATTTGGGATCTTTTGTGGTTCCATATAAATTTTAGGAATGTTTTTTCTACTTCTGTAAAAAAGTGCCATTGTCATCTTGGTAGGGATTGCATTAAATCTATGAATGGCTCTTGGTAGTATTGATGAAATATCCTATTTTTGTAACAAATAAAGTTTAACTCTACAACAAGAGCTAATGTAAAATGACCTGCAGCTTGAGTTAAGTCACTGCGGGAAAAGCAAACATGTCCCAAACTGTGACTAAACGTCAGATGTTTGATAAACAGTTTACTGAAATATTTTGCTTTTTGGTCTAGGTTGATCACTGCGAGCTCAGGAAGGTATCGAAGGACATAGTAAAGCAACTATTGGAAAGCACAAGTATAATTACAGCCTTAGGGAAGTATAAAAAATTATAGGAATAGCAAATGAAGTTTAAAAACTGTTATACCTTAGGATAGCTTTAAATAGCTATAGCTATAAATGGAATAGCTATAGATTTTGTAATAATTTTATTTGTGCATATTTGTTACTTAAGGTGTTTGCATGAGCTATTTCTGTGTAATGAGTTACCCCACAGCCTGGCTCACATTTCTCTGGGTCGGTAGCCAGGCGTGGCTTAGCTGAATGACTCAGGGTTTCTCACTGCAGCTGCCTGTAGGGCGTGGCCCAGGGCGGGGGGCTCATCTCAAGGCTTCATTAGGGAGGATCTGCCTCCAAGCTCACTGTTGGCTGGTCTCAGGCCCTTACTGATTATTGACAGGAGAATTCAATTCCTTGCCCCGTTGGCCTCTCCATAGGGTTTTTCATATCATAGCAGTTTGTTTGCTGTTGGGTAGAGAAGAGATGGAGAGAGAGATGGAAACCAGCTCACACTCCTGGAAAGAGGATTACACAATGGCATGGACAGCAGGAGGTGGAGATGATGATTGAGGTCATTTAAGAAGCTCCTCACACATTTAGATATTATGCGTTTTGCAAAATAAGGATGCTTCCAATTACAAATATTAGTAAATATTATTTTTCACTGGCAAAAGGCTTTGAACAAGTTTTTAAGATGTTTGCTTTTATGTATCGCCATTAAGCGATGAACTTCTTGAGGTCGTGCACTGTGACTCCTCTCTGACTTCAGCACTTAATAGAATAGCCACCATGCGGGAGGTGCTCAGGAAATTCAGGTTGAATAAATGAATTAATAAGTATAATTTGTAAGCTTTATTTTATGATTAGTGAGGATGTTTAGCAATCCAAACAGCAAGAGCGCTTTTTGAAAACTTATGGGACCTATGATAGTTGCTGCCACTTTATAAATTTAATTTCGCTTACTACAGTTTCCAAAGGATCATTCGCACTTCTGATGTAATTTTGTACTATGGCCACCAGATGGCACCACTACACACACCAAGCTCTCAAATCAAAGCTTTTAAATTGAAAAATGACTTGCTCATAAAAGTAAAGTAATAAGTGTATTTTCATAAACTGCTACTGAGATTCTTAGCAGATATTACTGCAGATAAATTTAGCAAAATATATTTGTAGTCTTAAAAATGGTAGTACTTTTTGAGGTAAGGATTCTACTAGTAGAAATCTATCTTCAGAAAGTAATATATGTGAACAAAATGCTACACACTTAGATTTTTACCTCAGCGTTGTTTGAATTGCCAACTACTATGGAGAATTTGTGTCCAAAAATAGTGTAAGGGTTAAATGCATATGATAGAACCATACAATTGAAAAATATGAAAACTTTAAAATTAATGAAATATTCAATGACATGAGAAAGCCTTGTGACACAATGTTAACTGAAAAAAATTGGATTATAAAATAATGTATGATTCCTCCTATGTACAAAATATGCATAGAAAATACGCTAAGGATACATATTGAATTAATTTTATAGGGAGACTTTAAGGTGTTTTTCTTCATGTTTGTCCTTGTGGCACCAATTTCCAGCAGTGACTAGCTGGAAATAAAGCCTTACGTTATTAATAAAAAGAAATCAAGTGTGACAACAACATAGCAAGGGAATAAACTGTTTGGTGCTTACCGTAACTGAAAATTCTTTGTCTTCTACTATGCTAAGCCATTAAAATATCCTTTTATTCAATATTTATCCAGTGGTTTTTATATGCCAAACATTGCACGGGGTGTTGGTGATAAAAAAGTGTATAAGACACAATTTCTGCCATTAATGAACATATGGTCAACTTAGAGAGATATATAAACAAATATTTTGTAAAATAATATGACAGATGCAATGACAAAGACTAATAATACCTTTATCTCATTTAAGCGTCTTATAACAAATTTGACATGCAAAACAAAATGTTCAACATTCTTAAATGCATGACAATGTGCAGATAAAATATCTGTATCACACAATTAAAATTTATGAGAATTTTTATAATATATAAAAATGCAAAGGAGAAAATTTTTACCATCTATAATAACTTAAGAATTCTTTCCAACTCCTTTCTAGTCACTATGTTTTTTAAAAATACGTTATAGATTCTTTACAAAAATTAAAATTGCAGATAAATACAAAGAAAAAAGTTAAAAAAATTCGAAAATGTTATATACCACCTAGAAATAATCATTGTAAATATACAATCTATGAACATATAATGGTGGTAGAGAATGCATGACCAGGGACAATTGGGTTATTTCCTGCTTTTATGCAGAGATAGATAAATAGATAGATACATAAAGGGTAGAAATGCATTTAGCAAAATAAGATCTTACCATACCTGCAATGCTTTAATTTTAAAACAGTATTAAATTTTATTTTGGCAGGATCTAGAAGAAGATAGAAGATTGGAAATTATCCTAAAGAATTAATACTTCAAATGCATGCTTCTTTAATATAAGATATTATTTCCCAGATTTTTCCTTTTAAGGTTAAGAGAAATTATTATTGAAAAAACATGTAGAAATCATTAGGCTTTTATTCTTTTAAGTATATGTTTTAATTTCATTTATTTTTATTTTATTTAAAAACAATTCCCCCAGCTTTATTGAATATAATTGAGAAAATTACATACATTTAAAGTGTACAATGTGATGGTTTATTAGACACATATATTGTGAAGTAATTTTTTTCTCTAAGATTGGCACCTGAGCTAACGACTGTTGCCAATGTTTTTTTTTTCTTTCTGCTTTTTCTCCTCAACCCTCCCACTGACCCAGTACATAGTTGTATATTTTAGTTGTGGGTCCTTCTAGTTGTGGCATGTGGGACACCACCTCAGCATGGCCTGATGAGCTGTGGCACCTCCAGCCCAGGATCCTAACCTGCGAAACACTGGACCGCTGAAGTGGAGGGAAGGAACTTAACCACTTGGCCCCGGGCCCTGCCCCTTAGGTCTTCTGACCACCACTCTTTCCACTAAATCCCACTGAAGGTTAAAGGTGATCCAACAGCCAGGATTACATTGTGTGTTGATAAAATAAGATTGATCAATAATCACTGACGAGCAGTGCCATGTCCATGCCCGGGATCTGAACCAGTGAAACCCTGGGCCGCCGAAGTGGAGTATGTGAACTTAACCACTAGGCCATGGGACCGACCCCTGAAATAATTTCTACAGTCAGATTAATTAACACATCCATCACCTTACATAGCTCCCTTTTCTGTGTATGTGTGAGAATGCTTAAGATCTATCCTTTCAGCAAATTTCAAATATACAACACAGTATTAGTGACTATAGTCACTGTGCTGCATATTATTTCCTCAGAACTTATTCATCTTAAAACTGAAACTTTGTATGCTTTGACCTACATACCCTCATTTCCTTCACCTCCCAACCCATGGCAACCATTATTCTACTCTCTGTTTCTATGAGTTTGACTTTTTAAAATCTAGGTGCTACGTATAAGTGATACTGAAAAATACTTGTCTCTGACTTATTTCACTTAGCGTAATGCCTTCAAGTTTCATCCAGGTTGTCACAAATGGCAGAATTTCCTTCTTTCTTATGACTGAATAATATTCCATTGTATATATGTACCACATTTTCTCTATCCATTCATACATCAACAGACACTTAGATTGTTTCCATATTTTGGTTATTGTGAATAATGCTGTAATGAATGTGAGAGTGCAGAGATCTCTTTGAGATACTGATTTTATTTTATTCAGCTATAGACTCAGAAGTTGTATTGATAAATCATATGGTAGTTCTATTTTTAATTTTTTGAGCAAACTCTACACTGTTTTCCACAGTGGCTGCACCAATTTACATTCCCATAAACAGTGTACAAGATTTCACTTTTTTCGACATTCTCACCAACATTTATCTCTTGTTGTTTTTTTCATGATAGCAATTCTAATAGGTGTGACGTTGATATCTTATGGTTTTGATTTGCATTTCCATTATTATAAGCGATGTTGAATACCTTTTCATGTACCTGTTGGCCATTTGAATACCTTTTTTGGCAAAATGTCTATTCAGTTTCTTTGTCCACTTTTAAATTGAATTATTTGTTTTTTTGCTATTAAGTTTTGTGAATTCATTACATGTTTTTGATATTAACCGCTTATTAGATATATGGTTTGCAATTATTTTCTCCCATTCTGTAGGTTGCCTTTCATTTTGTTGATTGTTTCCTTTGCTGTGCCAAAACTTTTTAGTTTGATGTAGTCTCCATTGTCTATTTTTCTTTTTGTTGCCTATGCTTTTGTTGTCATATCCAAAAAATCATCGCCAAGACAATGTCAATCAAGGAGATTTTCCCCTATGTTTTTTTCTAGGAGTGGTACAATTTCCAATCTTACATTGAAGTCTTTAATCCATTTCAATTTAATTTTTGTGAGTGGTATGAGATAAACGTCAAGTTCATTCTTTTGCATGTTGATGTCCAGCTGGGAAAGCACCGTTTGTTGAAGAGACTATTATTTATCCCTTGTGTGTCCTTGGTGCCCTTGTCAAAGATTAGTTGACTGTATAAGTGTGAGTTTATTTCTGGGCTCTCCATTCTGTTCCATTGATATATGTGTCTGTTTTTTATGTCAGTACCATATTGTTTTGATTATTTAGTTTTGTATTATAGTTTGAAATCAGCAAGCATGATGCCTCCAACATTGTTCTTCTTTCTCAGGATTGTGTTGGTTATTCAGGGTATTTTTTGGTTCCATACAAATTTTAGGATTGTTTTTCTCTATTTCTGTGAAAAAAATATTGGAATTTTGATAGGGATGGCATTGAATCCATCGATCACTTTGTGTAGTATGGGCATTTTAACAATATTAATTTTTTCAACCCAAGAACACAGAATATCTTTCATTTGTTCGTGTTTTCTTCAATTTCTTTCATCAATGTCTTACAGCTCCCAGTGTAGAGAACTTTTACCTCATTGGTTAAACTATTCCTAAGTTTTTTCTTCTTTTTGATGCTACTGTAAAAGGGATTGATATTTTAATTTCTCTTTCAGATAGTTTTTGTTAGTGTATAGAGTGCAACTGATTTTTGCATGTTAACTTTGTATGCTGCAATTTTACTGAATTAATTTATTCGAACAGCTTTTGGTGGAGTCTTTAGGAGTTTCTATATATAAGATTATGTCATCTGCAAACAAAGACAATTTTATTTATTCTTTTCTTAATGTTACCTTTATTTCTTTTCCTTGCCTAATTGCTCTGGCTAGGACTTCCAGCACTATTTTGAATAGAAGTGGTAAGAGTGCCTTGTTCCTGATCTTAGAGAAAAGCCTTTTAGCTTTTCGCCATTGAGTGTGACCTTTGACCTCTCTTACGCCTTTTATTTTGTTGAAGTATATTCCTTCTATACCTAATTTGTTGAGAATTTTTATGATGAAAGGACATTGAATTTTGTCAAATGCTTTTTCTGTATCTATTGAGACAATCATATAATTTTATCTTTATTCTTTTAATGTAGTATATCACATTTACTGATTTTCGTATGTTGAACCATTCTTGTATTCCAGGAATAAATTCTACTTGATAATGTTGTATGATTCCTTTAATGTATTGTGGAATTCAGTTTGCTAATATTTTGTGGAGGATTTTTGACTCTATGTTTATCAGGGATATAGGCTTGAAATTTTTCTTGGTAGTGTCTTTACCTGGCTTTGAGATTAGGGTAATGCTGGTCTAATAAAATGAGTTCTGAAGTCAGTCTTCCCTTCTCTTCAATTTTTGGAAGAGTTTGAGAAGGACTGATATTAATCCTTCTTTAAATGTTTGGTAGAATTCACCAGTGAATCCATCTGGTCCTTGCCTTTTCTTCGTTGGGAGATTTTTGATTACTGATTCAATCTCCTTACTAGTTACATGTTGGTTCATATTTTTTATTTCTGCTTGAATCAATTATGGTAGTCTGTTATAGGAATTTATCTATTTTTCTAGGTTATCCAATTGGTGGTGTATAATTTTTCATACTAGTCTCTTATGTAGTATCAATTGTCTCCTCTTTTTTAATAATTTTATTTATTTGGGTCCTGTCTCTTTTTTCCTTTTCTCTATTTCATTTATTTCTGCTCTGATTTTTGTTATTTCCTGTCTTCTGCTAACTTTGGGCTTAGTTTGTTCTTTTTCTTGTTCCTTGAGGTGCAAAGTAAATTTGCTTATTTGAGATCTTTATTTTTTCTTAATGTAGGCATTTATTGCTATAGACTTTCCTCTTAGAACAGCTTTTGATGCATTCCATAAATTTTGGTATGCTGTATTTCTATTTTTGTTTATCTCAAGATATTGTTTGTGTTCCCTCTTGATTTTTTAAGATCCATTGATCATTCAAGAGTATGTTGTTTAGTTTCCACATATTTGTGAGTTTTTCACCTTTCCTCTTGTATGGTATGATTTTTAGTTTCATAGCATTGTGGTTAGAAAGAATAGTTGATATATCAATCTTCTTAAATTTGTTCATACTTGTTTTATGACCTATCATGTGATCTATCTTGGAGAATGTTCTGTATGTGCTTGAGAAGAATGTGTGTTCTGCTGCTGTTAAATGGAATGTTCTGTATATATCTGTTAGATCCTTTTGGTCTAAAGTAAGGTTTAAATCCAACATTTCCTTGTGATTTTCTGTCTGGATAATCTATGCATTGTTGAAAGTGGGGTACTGAAGTCTCCTAATATGATTACATTGCTGTTTATTTTTGCCTTCAGATTTATTAATATTTGCTTAATATATTTAGGTGCTTCGAGGTTGGGCACATATATATTTATATGCATTATATTCTTTTGTTGAATTGACCCTTTTATCATTATATAATGAGCTTATTTGTCTCTTGTTATAATTTTTGACTTAAATTTATTTTGTCTGATACAAAAAATAGCTGCTCCTGCTTTCCTTTGGCTTCCATTACATGAAATCTCGTTTCCAACCTCTTAACTTTGATCTTGTTTGTGTCCTTAAAGCTGAAGTGAGTTCCTTGTAGGCAGCAGATAGTTGAGTCTTGTTTTTTCCCATTTATCCACTTATGTCTTTTGATTGGAGAATTTAATCCATTTACATTTATAGTAATTATTTATAGCTAAAGACCTACTATTGCCATGTCGTTAACTGTTCTTTGACTGTTTCAGGATTCCCTTCTTCTTTTCTTCCTCTCTTGCTGTCTTTCTTTGTGATTTGATGATTTTCTGTAGTAAAATGCTTTAATTTCTTTATCTTATCTTTTGTGTATCTACTATAGGTTTTTGCTTTGTGATTACCATGAGGTTTACATAAAACATCTTATATTTATATTCATAATTATCTATTTTAAACTGATAGGAACTTAACTTCAATTGCACATGAAAACTATACCTTTTTATTCACCTCTCCACATTTATTTTTGATGCCACAATTTATATCTTTTTATATTGTGTATCTATTAACAAATTATTGTAATTATAGTTATTTTTAACTTTTTTCTTTTAGCTCTTATACTAGAGTTAAGTGATTTACACACCAACATTACAGTATTGGAGTATTCTAAATTTGACAATAAAAAGAACCTGCCCAGGACTGAGAATAGACCGAGAACTTAGAATTTCTACTTTCTCTAAACACTGTCATACTTCATGTAACAAACAAAAAGTCTACCTCTGGGGGAGGGCAAGGGCAAGAGTTTTGAGAGAGATCCTCTTCCGGGTGCAGGTGTACATGGCCTACTGAAGTCCAAACACTCAGAGACAACTTCCAGATCCCCAAATCTCACACTAAGTGCTAGGTAGTAGCAGCACATCACTAGAAGAAGCTGACGTCTGTGGTGTACTGAATAGACTACAGAAACAATGAAACATAAACCAACTCAAGGTCCCACACTAGTAGTCTTACCGGAGAAGTGATGTCTCCATTTCTGGCCACACATTCAATGTTTGCCATTCAATAAAAAATTCTTAACACAAATGTGCAAAAAGCAAGAAAATGACCCATTGTCAAAAGATAAAATAGCTGAAATATGCTCAGCTGTGTTCAAAATGTTGTATTTATCAGTGAGAAACATTTAAAATAACTTTTTTAAATGTCAAAAAAAGCTAGTGAAAAATTAGTGGAAAGCGTGCATGAACATATGGGGAAGTTTCATCAGAGAAATGGCAACCATATTATAAAAAGGCAAATGAAAACACCAGGGACAAAACTATGATATCAGAAATACAGAATTTCTTCTTCCTTAGGCATATCAGAAAACTGGGCACAAGATAGGGAAAAAAATTCCAGTAAATTTGCAGGTAGTTCAACATAAATTATCTCAACTGGACCATAAGAATAAAAAAAGAGTGAAAATTAATATAACATTGTCTAAGAACCTTGGGACAATAAGGAGGATATATTTCTCATATGAAACTGTGCAAACAATAAGATGATAAAGTGATATCTTTGCAATAGTGACTGAAAGAAAATTCTGTTAACTACTATGGGATAAAGAAGAATATTACGTGATATTGAAGGAATTGATGCAATAAGATGGCGTAACAATTGTAAATGTGCATACACTTAATAACAGAACTTGAAAATACATAAAGCCAAACCTGATAGAATTGAAAGGAGAAATAGGCAAATTCTCAATTATAGTTGGACATTTCAACACCCTTCCCTCAGTAATTATCAGAATATTTAGACAAAAATCACTAAGGATATAGGAAATATAGAAGAGCACTAGCAACCCAATTGACCTAACTGACGTATATAGGTCACTCCACTCAACAATAGAACAAAACATTCTTTTCGAGTGCCCATGGAACATTCACCAGGATAAACAGTATTTTAGCCCCCCAAAAGTTCACAAATTTAAAATAATTTAAATCATACATAGCATGTCCTCTGACCATATTTAAATTTATTTAAAAAATTAACAACAGAAATATAACTGGAAAATCCCCGAATACATAAAAATTAAAGTTCAGTTATGGATAACACATAGGTCAAGGAAGAGATCACAATGGAAATTAGAAAATATTTTGAATTGAATGAAAAGGAAAGCACAATATAGCAAAATTTGTGACACTAGCTTGAGCAGTGCTTAGAGGCAAATTATAGGATAAAATGCTTCTCTTAAAAGAAAAGAGAAGTCTGAACTCAATTATCCTAGCTCACCCCTTTAGAATTATAAAAAATAAGAACAAATTAGAATCAAAGCTAAAGCAGAAGAAAGGAAATAATAAGGATAAGAGCATAAATCTAGGAAATAGAAAACAGAAAAATATTAGAGAAAAATAAATTAAAACAAAAACTAATTCTTTTTTTATTGAGGTATAATTGACATACAATATGGTATTAGTTTCAGTTGTACAACATGATAACTACATATTTGTATATATTGCAAAATTATCTGCACAGTAAGTCTGGCTAACATTTGTTGCCATACATAGTAACAAATTTATTTTCCTTATGAGAACTTTTAAGATCTACTCTCTAAGCAACTTTCAAATATGCAATACAGCTTTATTAATTATAGTCACCATGCTGTACATTACATCCCCATAACTTACTTATTTTATAACTGGAAGTTTGTAACAAAAGCTAATTCTTTTAACATATCAGCAAAAGTGATTGTAACCTCCAAAGTGAGAAAACACAAATTTCAGTTACACAGATGCTACAGACATTTAAATCATAATAAGAAAATATTATAAACAACATTCTGCTAATAAATTTAGCATACATAAACTATACAAATTTCCTGAAAGACATACTCCCAATGTCCACTTAAGAAGCAATAGTTAATCTAAGTTCTATATCTCTTAAAGTAATTCAATTTCTAGTTTAAAAATCTTCCTATGAGGAAAACTCCACGTTTTATTGATAAATTCCATCAAACACTTAAGGAAAGCATAATACCAATTTTACATAATCCTTCCAGATATTATATGAGGAAGGAATATATTGCAACTTATTTTATTACACCAGCATTACTCCAATATAAAAACCAGACAAAGACATTTGAAAGAAAAAGATACAGATCACCATTCCTCCTGAATATGGAGAAAAATTCCTTAACAAAATATTACTAAATCAAATTCAGCACATGAAAATGATGAATACATCATGATAAGTTGGAATTTATCCTAGAAATTCAAAGTTGTTTCAACTTTTGAAAGCTGATTAATATAATTAATATAATTCACTCTTTCAATATGCCAAAAAAGAGTAACTATATTCAACTTAGTACATGCACAAAAATACATTACGAAATTCAACATCCATTCTTGACAAAACTTCTTAGAAAACTGTGAATCCTACATCATTTTCCTCAACCTGCTAAAGAACATGTACAGAAAACCTCCATCCCACATCATACTTAAAAGTGAAAGACTGAATGCTTTACCCTAAGACTGGGAATAAGGATATCCACTCTCATTACTTTTTTTAAATGTTGTACTGAAGGCTCTAGCCAGTGTAGTTAACCAAGAATAAGAAATAAAATGCATACAGATTAAAAAAATAAAATAAAATTTTATTTATTTGCAGTTGATCTGATTGTATATGAAGTATTTACTCAGTCTATGAAAAGCTGTGATAACTAAGTAATTGTATCAAGTATATAGGATATAGGCAATGTATAATTGTATTTTTATGTATGTGTGGTAGACAGTCTCTAATATGGCTTCCTGTGATTCCTACCTTATCTTCTTTTTGCCCTTGTGTAATATCACCTTGAGTGTAGATTGGACTTTGTGACTACTTTCTAAGAACAGTATGTGGCAAAAGTAATCATATGTCATGTCTGTGATTTGGTTACAAAATGACTTGGATTTTCTTTCTCACTCTTACTCACTTGCTCTGAGAGAAGCCAGCTGCCATATTGTGAGCTATCCTATAGAAAGGCTCACATGGCAAAAAAATGATGACATGTTTACATAAACCTTAATTAGAAAATGGTTAAATGATTTAAATAGATATTTTACCAGATGACAAAAAATACTAAAAAATAATTGTTCATTAGGGGAATGCAAATTAAAATCACAATGAGATGCTATGCAAAAATTAAAAGGATGGATGATACCATGTGCTGGTGAGAATGTGGAACCTATGAAAACCCTCAGAGGAATGTGAAATGGTACAACCACTTTGGAAAACAAGTTGCAATTTCTTATAAAGTTAAATATACACCTAACCATATGACCTAGAAATCACACTCAGGTATTGACATAATAGAAATGAAAACATATATCTACACAAAGCCCTATCACATGAATCTTATGTCTTTATTCATAATCACCAAAAACTGGAAGCAGCTGAAATGTCCACCAACTAGTGAATGGATAACAATTGAACAATTGGTATGAATAACAATTCATACAATAGACTTTGAATTGTTGATTTCAAGTTCTTTGGATAAATACCTAGTAGTGGGATAGCTGGGTCATATGGTATATCTATTTTTAATTTTTGAGAAATCTCCATAATGTTTTCCATAGTAGCTGCACCAGTTTGCATTCCCACCAGCAGTGTTTGGGGGTTCCCTTTCCTCCACATCCTCTCCAACATTTGTTCTTTTTTGTCTTGGTGATTATAGCCATCCTAATGGGTGTAAGGTGATATCTTAGTGTAGTTTTGATTTGCATTTCCCTGATGATTACTGATGTTGAACATCTTTTTATGTGCCTATTGGCCATCTGTATATCTTCTTTGGAAAAATGTCTATTCATATCCTCTGCCAATTTTTGATTGGGTTGTTTCTTTTTCTGTTGTTGAGTGTTGTGAATTCTTTATATATTTTGGAGACTAACCCCTTGTAGGATACATGATTTGCCAGTATTTTCTCCCAGTTGGTGGGTTCTCTTTTCATTTTGTTCCTGGTTTCCTGAGCCTTGCAGAAGCTCCTTAGTCTGATGAAGTCCCACGTGTTAATTTTTTCTTTTGTTTCCCTTGCCCAAGTATCTTTATCTCTAATTTCAATTTATCTTTTCTTGTATGAGTATCGAATAATTTTATTTATTGACAAAATGGTAAGCACACAGATGTTGCTCTGAATGTATTTATTCAATTATTATTTATATAGCGAATAAGACAGTTTCTGCTCTGATGGAGTTAATTTATATTTAGAGAGACTCATAAACTCTTCTTATATCTTTTAGGACTTTATTGAAATGTTTTCTTTTCAAGTGAGATCTCCTATTACTACCCCCAAACTCTCTATCACCTCCCCCAATATATTTTTCTTCTTAGTCTTTAAAACTGCAATTTAATATGCGCTTGACTTGTTTTCCATCTTACTACAATATAAACTTCTTGAGCATAGAGATATTTATTTATTTGCTATATTTGTTGACTGCTGTATTCCTAGCTTCTAGAACATAGCCTGGCATAAAATTATGTGATCAGTAAATATATATTAAATGAATGAATTAATGACTGTGCTGCTTTCATGAAGAAAGAAAAATAATTTTTAGATCTACCTGCGAGAATTATACTTTTTAAGTTAAAAATCCCTTAAAAATGTGCATCCCAATTCTTAAAATAAAATTGGCCAGAATTCTGAGAGAAATGTAAAATTTTCTACCTTTTTGTGTTATGCCCATTTTCATAGCTCAGCAATAGTGGGTCATAGATTCAAATGGACCAGTTGAACACAGGATCTTATTATGTGATATTGTGCGGACTTTAAATGTCCCCAATATTTTACCTATGGTGTGAAGGGAGAACAACCTACATGTGACTCTGAGAGGAGACTTCCTGTGCAGGGGTTAGCTGGAGCATCACAGAGCAATTAGATTCTCCTTTCTCTATTCATATTGCCTCTTTGCTAACTCGTTGGCTAGTGAGACAGACTTCTTGCCCAGGATCTGAAACACCAAAAACCATGAGGCATAAACCACACAGAGGTGAGATGTTCTCAAGGTAAATGGCTATAAGTACAATTTAATAATTTATTCTACCCTCTTGGGAATTAAGTTTAATCGTATCTAGTTTGTAGTAAATACAGTTTGCTATAAAACATACATTGTGAGCAGTGATTAAGTTGGAGAGGTGTTTGGGATTTTTTCTTTGCAATTTAATAGAATTTGGTCTATGAGATTATATGCACACACCCACACATACAAGAGACAAGTGGTGCCAAGGAAACTTTTGGAATAAGCCTCCATATTTTTATCATTGACATTTCTGCCATTCAATTTCATAAATATCCACATGTCCATCACAAAATAAGCTTTACAGGCAAAATTATATTTTCTATTTGGTTCACTAATATGTCACTACCGCTTAGGTATATGGCACATGACAGATGCTCAAGAAATGCTTTTTAATGAATTATTGATTTATTCATTAATTCCTTAAATAAATGCTTATTGAATGGAACCATGTGTTAAGCATTGTGATAGATATGAGTATTGCACAGATAAAAGAGAGAAATTCTGTCCTTAAGAATCTTATAGTCCAGTGAGAGAGATTGCAAGTATACAGGTTTGGACAAATGCCACATAGGAGTAAAAATGGGGCAATTAGAGATCAAAGAAAGGCAACGTTTGAGGCTTGAGTCAGGAGTAAGAGTGAACTAAGCAGAGTAATCTTAATTGGGATAACTCTGATGGCGATGGAGATGGAAGTGTGTTCCAGGTGAAGGGAACAGCATAGACATGGAGGCATGATGGAGCAGTGGCCAGCAGAGTTGTGAATGGACTAAAGAAACTAAAGGCAAGTAGGTCAGGTTGTTTCAAATAATCCAGGAGAGAAATCAGTGTTCAAAATACAGCTGTGACAATGGGAATAGAAATGAAAGGATTTAGTAGAGAGACATAAGGAGGTAGAATCATCAAAATTTGGTGAATTGTAGAATGAGTGGAGTAAGGAGAGATGAAAATCAAGGATACTTCCTAGGCTTTCGACTTGAGAAACTTAGTACGTTACGGTGCCACTCAACAGGACATGAAATGCAGGTAGAGGGTTATGATGGCAGAAGGGCAGCAAGATAAGGAGTTTAGCTTTGGACAGTGAGTTTTCAACACCTGCCTGGTGAGACATCAGATAGATGAGTCTGCCGACTAGGAAAGTGACCCTGTGGGATGTGTAAACTTGGGAGTCAATGGAACATAAGTAGCAGATGAAGTCATGGCAGTTGATGAGATCATTCATTGAGATGATGCAGATTAGTAAGAGAGAAAGGGCCAAAGGCAGATACTAGATAAAAATCATTTGACGACTGCACACACACACAAACAACTAGGAAGTGACATGAAGAAAACTATGTGTTATCAAGCAATGTAAGGGAGAAATATACTTCTCTCTCTCCACTCAGATACAGGATTTTCTGGCTTTATGAACTGAGTTGTGGCCTGTCT
The DNA here is from genome assembly GCF_021613505.1 of Equus quagga. Lineage (NCBI taxonomy): Eukaryota > Metazoa > Chordata > Mammalia > Perissodactyla > Equidae > Equus > Equus quagga. The sequence continues at coordinate 47,131,330 of NC_060267.1, forward strand.
CCCACCTTTACTCCGTGCTCCTTTTGTATTTTGTTTTCTTTAGAATTTGTGTAATATTAGGACAATCTGTCCTTTCAGCTTTTGGTACGACATGCTTTTAAAAGAGTACGGAGCTATTGGATTCTTTTTTGTGTGAGAATATTTAGATTCATCTTCAGTAATGGTATAGGCAAGGATGATATTCAAAATAGTAACAACCTGTATGGCATAGGCCCAACCATTCTGAAAATACCTCAGCCTGGAAACATCTATTGTGTCCTGGTGTCTATAAAACATTTAAAAACATTTTTTCTGGTGTAAATCTTGGTAAATTAAATTCTTTTTGGAATTTGTTCATTTCATCTGAGTTTTCAAAAGAAGTATAACCTACTTAAAATGGTAACTCTTCAGCACTCTGCATCTCTCTTTTCTGAAGTATTTCTTATATTATTTACCATCTTCTAGTGAACTATGATTTTTAAACTTATTTATTTAATCATTACCTACCCTCCTCCAATTATAATATTAGTTCCATGAGAACATGGAGTGTTGCTTTTTTCACTACTCCATTCCTGATGCTAGTAACAGTGTCTGGGACACATTGTGTGCTAAGTAAATACTTGCTTAAATGAATAATGTTTAATTACCAGTTTGGACTTTGTAGATCTTGCTTTCTATTTATTTTCTGTTTAATTTCTCTTCATATCAGTTATTTTCTCCCTTTTTCTTTCTTTTTCTCTTCTCCTGCTTTCTTAAACTGGATGCTTAACGTAAAACCTTTATTTTTTAATATAAATATTTTTATCTTAAAATACTGTGCATTTTTTTCCACTAAAACAAAAATATACCCATTTAAAAAAATTACTCTGAATTCCAATATCCAAAATAAAGCATCCTTGTTACTTTGGTATGTTTCTCTTTTGTACATGTATTTTTTTCTTTGCGTAATTGAAAATAGTCCTGTATGCAATCTAGTGATTGGCTGATTTTAAGTTAAAATGTGATTTCAATACAAATTTATGCATTAATGATTTGGGACTAGTGTAGACCCTCTACACTCTATGTGTAGACTAGAGGCCTACATACTTATATAGTCACTTAAAGGTAATCCTAAATGATGTAACTAAATATGTAAATGTTCAAGTTATTTTGAAAACAGTACCATGGCTTTTGGACCTTCTTTCACCTAAACAAATTCGAAGAACTTGACTAGTTATAAATATAATCCTAGAATATTTTCTGTCTTGATATGGTCAACAGGAGAAATGCTGTGGACTTTGGGAAGTGAGGCAAGAGGACGGTAAAAAACAAAAAAATTATATTTCATTTAAAATTTAGGGTTGAGTACCTACCTAGAGCTGGAGCTGCTGATTCTATTGTTTATAGCAGTATGATGATATCCCTCTCTGCTTAGGTCTCAGAAATTTTCTGGGCAAAGCATTGTTCCAGTCATCTTGGAATCTTCCTCTGCAGGATGTGCATGGCTGCACTCCTCTGAACATTCTCTATTTAACAGACACTTACTATATAAGCAAGGTCCTACGCACCTTGAAAATATTAACTCGTTTACTTCTCATAACTAATCAATGAGTTAGATCCTGTCATTATCCGCATTTTACAAATGAAGAAACCAGGACACCAAGAATTTAAATAACTTGCCTAACCCAAGTGACACAGCTAGGAGGCAGAGCCAGGGTTCAAACCCAGACATCTTTGTTTTGGAACCCATCCTCTGGAAATCCAGGCTGTCTCTCCTTGTAGAGTTTACCTCGACCAGAAGTGTTGCCAGATTCCACAGGGTGGGTAAGGAAGCCTGAGGATGGGGCTGTGGGGTGCTAGTTGTGCTCTTGATTGTTTGGAGAATAACGTATCTTTCCTTCTACCGACACATCTTGCCTGGCTCCTATATTTTCTTCTCTGGGATAATGATTATTCCAGCAGTTGTCTCAATATGCTAATTAATGCTGTGCATTTCTTCTTTCTTAAGCAACAGAGAAGAAAAGGTTGGAAAGGCCTCACAAAAATGCAGGATTCCACTCTCATTCTCAGCCTCGGATCCAAGCAAGTCCACAGATAGACAGAATTCCTGAACATGACATGAACAAAGGTAAGTGCGTGTTGCTGAATTTCCATGATGCTCTAAATGTTAGAGTATTGAGAATTTTGTCCTGATCTTTTAAGAAACCTGTAGAGAATTTCAGAACTATTATTACAGCTGCATTTTAATATATCTTATTCAAGAAAAAGTACTCTTCAATAATATTTATTCAAATTATCCGGCAAAGAAGTAGTTATCTGGATCATCTCAATGGAGATTTTGAAGGTAGCATGGAAGAAGGAATGGCTTATTACTTGCAGAAAGTTTGGGGTTTTGCAGAATTCAATAGATCCAACAGATAAGTATCCTAACCTAAGCCTGAGTATACTTCTCTTAGAAAACACCTGTTTTCCTCTGAAATGGTGGCTTCGCTTCAAATTTTTATGACTAGAAGTTGGAGGTAACATGGCACAATGCATTTGGGAGTCAGATGGAACTGAGTTTTAATATTTTCCAGGAATAATCAGCTATATAACAGTAGGCCAATTACTTAATTACTAATATTTATACCTCAGGTTCCACATCTGTAAAATGAGAATGACAAAAATCAGAGTTATTGTTTGGACTAAATGAGATTATATAAATTAAGCCATTACCACATGATAGGCATTCAATTTTTGGTAGTTCCTATTAATTGATATGTATATAAATATTACATATTATATAATTCATATATATAAAGTGTATGTATATAAAGTATATATTTATGTATATAAAATTAATGTATATATATATATATGAAGTATGTTCTAAACAATACCTTTTTTTGCCCAACCTATACATTTTTTCTTCTTGAGGTTTATCAGAGAAGATCTTTTCACCAGGACAATTTTCATGTAGTCAGTTTTTCAGTGTGTTCCTGAGTGATTCATTCAACTAGGTAAAAATATTTATTGAGTGTCTTTGAGTCATGGTACTAAAGCCAGACCAGTCAGCGGGCTTTTGTGATAGTTTAGGCTACATGTGGCTGTGACTTGGACTAGCGTGATGAAAGCAAGACAGAAGATCAGAGATGCCTTTGAATTTCTACCTGATTTTTTTCTTTAGAGGACTTTTCTATGACTTGCAATGTGTTTTCCATTTCCTCCTTTCTCCATTTCGTAAAGATCTCACTTTACCATAGTCTGGAATTTCTCCCTTAGCGTTTGGATTGGATTTTGGCTAGTTCCTAATTGACTATTTGTTTATTTTTCCAGAGTCATTCTCTGTTACTGCATCCCTGAGGAGTGGACTGGGAAGGGATCCTAGTAGTCATCTAAGTTTTAAAATCAATAGCTTTTATTATTCATATTTCCCTTTTCTACCCTAAAAATAATAAGTTTAGGGAGAAAGTAGTTCCCAATAAGGGAAATGCCCTACATATTGTAAGCATTTCAAGAAAAGAGGAGATTGGTGATTTTAAGAAGTAAATGGGGGGCTGACCCCGTGGCCGAGTGGTTAAGTTCGCGCTCTCTGCTTCAGCAGCCCAGGGTTTCATCTGTTCGAATCCTGGGTGCAGACATGGCACGGCTTGTCAGGCCACATTGAAGCGGTGACCCACGTACCACAACTAGAAGAACCCACAACTAAAATATGCAGCTATGTACTGGGGGGACTTGGGGAGAAAAAGCAGAAAAAAATTGGCAACAGTTGTTAGCTCAGGTGCCAACCTTACAAAAAAAAAGTAAATGATTATTTTAAAAAGAAAAGGGAAAATTATACCCCTTCCCCTGAACTTCGTTACACCACTAATTAATCTTTAAGGCAGTAGCACTAAGAATTTTAAAATAAGAGGCAAATACTTCTAATAGGTGTTCAGTTTTCTGTAAATGAAATACCCATGTTTGCTGAGTGAGTTATCATATCTACTTAATGACAATGCTAATTCATTCAGTAATTCCATTCTTAACCTGTGTGCTTGTTTGAGACAAAGCTCTTATATAACAGCTCCTTGTTTGAAGACTTGCAACAATTCCTCTACAATTTACATGTTCTTTTGGACAGAGTTCCGAGCAGCATCTTCTGGATGTATTGCTGCAGTGATATTAGGAATTATCTGTTTCATTCTTTTGGGAATATCAACATTTTTTGCAACTAAGTGTAAGTATTCTACCGAAATGTCATTCCTCATGTTGACTTTTATCTAAATTTTTTTTCTCAAAGGGAGGATGAAGGGTAAGTCTAATGAGATGATCACATTCTGACAGTAGAGATATTCTTATTTCTAGACCTTTCTGGACTTGAGAAAAATATTCATGCAGTCAAAACAGAAAGTCTACAGTAAACAGTTCTTAACAAGGAGAACTATGGCTTTATTCCATTTCATAGCCTTTCCATTTCACTGTGAATCATACACATTTACTCTTTGAATCCAATAGCATTAATGTTTCTCTGTTTATTTTATGTATTCCTGAGACATTGGTTTGAAGACAAATCTAAAAGAATTCTTTATACCATTTTACTTTAATTTTGCACACTTCTCTATTCCTATAATTTGAATATTTTCCCCCTAATATGTAGATTGAATCCCAATTTATTATCAATGGTGAGTATAATGACTGGCAGGTTTTCAGGGTAACTGGATCAATCGTTTATTTTCTCTTTGAAGTAACAGCCAATAATATTAATTATACACAATAATATTTGTGTGACTATTTTTATCAATATATTTATAACTTCTTTACACTCTTGCTCCTACCACCCCGTCACACATGCGCTAGCTCTTGATAACAAATATTTGTAACCTGGTGTGTATTCTTTCCTACCTTTCCCTACATCCACCTGCAGAGGGAGCCAACTAATTCATTGTTTGTATTATAATGGGGGGTTATATCATGTGCACTTTCTTGCATCTTGTCTTTTTCATTTGAAACTAAGTTTTGGGAATCAACCTATAATTCATATTTTTAATGACAACCTCATATTCCATGATGAGAATTTACTGTATTTTATTCAACCAGCTTCTCTGGGTGAGCATTCACTTTATTCCAAATTTTTGCTGTTAAAGATAATACTACAATATACATTTTTACAAACTGATGCTTTAATTTTTGTGGGATAGATTCCCAGAGTTAGAATACATTCTCAGAGTTAGGATTTCTGGGTTTGAGAGTATGTATATTCTAAATAAAATATGGGTTTTTTTTTTTTTTTTGAGGAAGATTAGCCCTGAGCTAACATCTGCCAACCCTCCTCTTTTTTCTGAGGAAGACTGGCCCTGAGCTAACATCTGTGTCCATCTTCCTCTACTTTATAAGTGGGACTCCTACCACAGCATGGCGTGCCACTCCGTGCCATGTCCGCACCTGGGTCCAAACCGGTGAACCCCGGGCCGCCGAAGCGGAACATGCCCATTTAACTGCAGCGCCACCGGGCCGGCCCCTAAATAAAATATGTTTTGCAAGATTACTTTCTAAACGAGGTACCAATTTGCATTTCCACTGTCAAAGCATAAGAACCCTGTTTCCCACACCGTTCTAGCAATAAATATTTTTATTCTTATAATAGTTTACCAGAATGAAGGGCAAGATGAACAGACTGAACTCAAACTAATTGAAACAAAATGAAGGACATTTAACTGGCGACTGCAAGGGCAGTTTTGGGTTCTAGTACAGTTGCATTTGTGAACTCAAACAATGTGGTCAGGGCTCTCTCCTCTGAGGGTGCTTGGACTTGCTCAGCTACCTTTGACTTTATTTTCAGACAGGATTTCTCCACTGGCAGCCCGGGGCTCATATAATGTCAGCTGAACCACCATAATTATAATAGTTTTCTGTCACAGCAGTGAAAAAGTCCTGTGCATGGCTTTTCTGATTAGCTTCTTTTAAGTTGTGTATTCAAAGCCTTCTAAACACCATGAAGAGCATTTTCCACTGGAGAAAGGAATTCTATTAGCAAAAGAAGAGGAAAAGGGGAATGAGCATCTACTCAGAGGAAATTATTTAAAAATATTCATGTATAGCTTCTTGTACTTATTTTTAAGAGCCCCTGCCTCTTTCCAGTGTCATTATATGCAACGAAACACACATGCACCCAAACCTACTCAAGAATAATATATTTAATGGACACTATCTCCTCTCCTTTTTTCCCTCTCTCATTTTCCTAGTTTCAAGATAATTGAGTCACTTCCCTTAATATTCATTTGTAACTCAGCTATTAACGTCAAATATTTGATTTAATCCTTACTTAATCCTAGAAAGCTCTGTTCCACTCTAAGATTTCAAATATATAATTCCTATGATTGCTGTTTAGCTAAGGAAATACATCTTAATTACAATGATTTATAAGGATGATTTTCCCAGAATCTCTTAAATTCCTGTCCCATGGAATCCGCTGGATCTGAATAATTAAATCAATTATAACAGTATGAGAAGATGCATAGAATAATTTAACATAAGTTTATATTCTTTGGAGAACTGAAATAATAAAAATATCTAAATTTTATTGTAATTTCTCCAAGAATCCCAGGTTCATCAGAACTCCTCTACATATGGAGGTGTATTAAAAATAACAGAAAGTAGTAGTTATGCACACAAAGATTAGTCAGAATCACAAACACATGATTTGATTCTTTTAGTATTTTTATTATTAATAAATATTTACAAAGTCATCACACTAATCCTGTGCCATAATTAGAAATTAGACTATGTATTAGATGATGAACAAGTACATCATAGTACATTTTTCCCCAGCATTATTGAAATATAATTGACATATATCATTGTGTAAATTTAAGGTATACAACATACGTATTTGATATATGTATATATGGCAAAATGATTATCACAATAACATTAGTTAATACATCCATCACCTCACATAGTTTGGTATGATTTCATCACATGCATGAGGTGTGAAGTCATATCTCATTAGGGTTTGGATTTGCATTTCCCTGATAATTACTAATGTCGAATATCTTTTCATGTGCCTGTTGGCTATCTATTTATCTTCCTTGGAAAAATGTCTGTTGATATCCTTTGCCCATTTTTTGATCGGGTTGTTCATTTTTTTGTTGTTGAGCGGTATGAGTTCTTCATATATTTTGGTTATCAACCCTTTATCAGATATATGATTTGCAAATATCTTCTCCCAATTTATGGATTGTCGTTTCATTTTACTGATGGTTTCCTTTGTTGTATAGGAGCTTTTCACTGTGGTGTAGTCTCATTT
>NC_060267.1:47138654-47179424 GCF_021613505.1 Equus quagga
TTTATGTTTTCTTTTGTCTCCCTTGCCCAAGGAGTAACGATATTCAAAAAGATACTGCTAAAGACCCATGTCAAAGAGCATACTGCCTATGTTTTCTTCTAGGAGTTTTATGGTTTCAGGTCTTACATTCAAGTCTTTAATCCATTTTGAGTTAATTTTTGTGTATGGTGTAAGATAATGGTCTACTTTCATTCTTTCGCATGTGGCTGTCCAGTTTTCCCAACACCATTTATTGAAGAGACTTTCCTTTCTCCGTTGTGTGTTCTTGGCTCCTTTGTCGAAGATTAGCTGTCCATAGATATGGGGTTTTATTTCTGGGCTCTCAATTCTTTTCCATTGATCTGTGTGTCTCTTTTACTGCCAGTACCATGCAGTTTTGATTACTATAGCTTTGTAGTATATTTTGAATTCAGGGAGTGTGATACCTCCAGCTATGTTCTTTTTTTCAAGATTGCTTGGCTATTTGGAGTCTTTGTTGTTCCATGTAAATTTTAGGATTCTTTGTTCTATTTCCCTGGAAACTGTCATTCAGATTCTGATTGAGATTGTACTGAATCTGTAGATTGCTCTAGCTAATATGGACGTTTTAACTGTGTTAATTCTTCCAATCCATGAGCACAGAATATCTTTCCATTTCTTTCTTTTTAAACTTTTTTTAATCTTGTTTTTTCTTCTTCTCCTCAAACCCCTCAGTACATAGTTGTATATTCTAGTTGTAGGTCCTGCTACTTCTGCTTTGTGGGATACCATCTCAGAATGGCTTGATGAGCAGTGCTAGGTAGGTGAAACCTTGGGCCGCTGAAGCAGAGCACACGAACTGAACCACTTGGCCACAGGGCTGACACCTCTTTCCATTTCTTTATGTTTTCTTCAATTTCTTTCAATAATACATTATAGTTTTCAGTGTATACGTGTTTCAAATCCTTGGTTAAATGTACCCCAAGGTATTGTATTCTTTTTGTTACAATTGTAAATGGGTTTCGTATTCTTGATTCTCTTTCTGCTAGTTTGTTGTTAGTGTATAGAAATCCAACGATTTTTGCATGTTGATTTTGTACCCTGAAGCTTCACTGTGTTCATTAATTATTTCTAGTAGATTTTGGTGGATTCTTTAGGATTTTCTTTATAGAATCATGTCATCTGCAACTAGTGACCGTTTTACTTCTTCCTTTCCAGTTTGGATCCCTTTTATTTCTTTGTCTTGCCTAATTTCTCTGGCTCTGACTTCTAATACTATGTTAATAAGGGTGATAAGAGTGAGCATCCTTGTCTTGTTCCTGTTCTCAGAGAAATGGCTCTCATTTTTTTACTATTGAGTACCATGTTGGAGGTGGGTTTGCCATATATGGCCTTTATTGTGTTAAGGTGCTTTCCTTCTATGCCTATTTAATTGAGAGTTTTTGTGATAAATGGATGTTGGATCTTATCAAATGCTTTCTCTGTGTCTAATAAGGTGATGATGTGATTTTTATTCTTCACGTGTTAATGTGATGTATCACATTGATTGATTTCGTGTGTTGAACCATCCCTGCATACCTGGTAAATTCCACCTGACCATGGTGTGTGATCCTTTCACTGTGTTACTGTGTTCAGTTTGCCAATATTTTGTTGAGGATTTTTGTATCCATGTTCATAAGCAATATTGGCCTGCAATTTTCTTTTTTATGTTGTCCCTGGCTGGTTTGGGTATCAAGCTAATGTTGACCTTGTAAAATGAGTTAGAAAGCATTCCCTCCTCTTCAATTTTTTGCAAGATTTTGTAAGGATAGGTATCAAATGTTTTTGAATGTTTGGTAGAATTCACCAGAGAAGCCGTCTGGTCCTGGACTTCTATTTTTGGGGAGGGTTTTGATTACTGTTTCAATCTTTTTACTTGTGATTGGTCTATTCAGGTTCTCTATTTCTTATTGATTCAGTTTTGGGAGCTTGTGTGATTCTAAGAATAAGAATTTATCCATTTCTTCTAGGTTATCCAATTTGTTGGCATATAGCTTTTCATAGTATTCTCTTATAATCCTTTGTATTTCTGTGGTATCCATTGTAATTTCTCCTCTTTCATTGCTATTATATTTATTTGAGCCTTCTCTCTTTTTTTCTTAAAGAGTCTAGCTAAGTGTTTGTCAATTTGACCTTTACAAAGAACCAGCTCTTAGTTTCATTGATCCTCTCTGTTGCCTTTTAAGTCTCTATTTCCTTTATTTCTGCTCTGATTTTTATTATTTCCTTACTTCTACTGACTTTGGGCTTTGTTTATTCTTCTTTTTCTAGTTCTTTAAGGTATAGCGTTAGAAAGTTTATTTAAGATTTTTCTTATTTTTCGAGGTAGGCCTGTATTGCTATAAACTTCTTAATACCACTTTTGCCGCATCCCATAAGTTTTGGTATGTTGTGTCTTCATTTTAATTTGTCTCCAGGTACTTTTTGATTTTACTTTGATTTCTTAATTGGTCCAATAGTTTTTCAGTAGTATGTTATTTTGTCTTCAGATATTTGTGACTTTTCCAGTTTTCTTTGTTTAGTTGCTTTCTCATTTCATAGCATTTGTTTAGAAAAGATGCTTGATAGGAGTTCCATCTTCTTAAACTTATTGAGGCTTGTCTTGTTTCCCAGCATATGGTCTACATTTGAAAATGTTCCATGTGCACCTGAGAAGAACATGTATTCTGCTGATTTTGGATGGCATATTCTGTCTATATCTATTAAATCCTTCTGGTCTACTGTTTCGTTTAAAGTCACTGTTTACTTGTTGACTTTCTATGTGGAAGATTTACCCAGTGATGAAAGTGGGGTGTTAAATTCCCCACTAATATTGTGTTGCTGTCAATTTCTCCCTTTAGGTCTGTTAATAGTTGGTTTATAAACTTTCGTGCTTCTATGTTAGGTGCATATATATTAATAAATGTTATGTCTTCTTTGTGGAGCATTCCTTTTATTGTTATATAATCTTCATCTTTGTCTCTTATTATTTTTTTTATCTTGAAGTCTGTTTTGTATGATATAAGCATAGCTACACACACTGTCTTTTGCTTGCCATTTGCTTGGAGTATCATCTTCCATCCCTTCACTCTGAGCCTGTGTTTCTCCTCAGAGCTGAGATGGGTCTCCTGGAGGCAGCATATTATTGGGTCTTGTTTTTTAATCTATCCAGCCACTCTGTGTCTTTTGATTGGTGAATTCAATCCATTTACATTTAGGTTATTGACATATGAGGGCTTAATACTGCCATTTTATCTCTTGTCTCCTGGTTGTTCTATAATTCCATTGTTTCTTTATCTTGTATTTCTGGCTGCCATTTCAGTTTGGCAGTTTTCTGTGATGTGTTTCTCAGTTTCTTTATGATTTGTGATTCTGGTCTGATGTTTTGTTTTGTGGTTTGTGGTTTGTATGAAAACGTTTCATAGGTAAGATAGTCCTTTTTTCTGCTGATAGCATCTTATCTCATTTAGCCTATGCAAGTTCATCCTGTTCCTCTTCCTCTTCTATGTTTTTGTTGTCAAAAATTATCCATTTTTATGTTGAGAGTTTATTATCAAATGTAAGTGGCTATTGTTATTTTTGATGCTTTCTTCCCCTCTAACCTTTATGTTATAATTAAGTGTTTACTAACCTATTCTGATAGAGAATTGCAATTTTCTGATTCTATCTGGCTACTTATCACCTTGCTCAAAGCTTTGTAAACCTTTGCCTTTTTGTTTCAGATAGGAGGGCTCCTTTCAATATTTCTTGTAAGGCAGGTCTTGTGGCAATGAACTCCCTCAGCTTTTGTTTGTCTGGGAAATCTTTTATTTCTCCTTCATAACTGAAGTATAACTCTGTCAGATAGAGTATTCTTGGCTGATAATTTTGTCTTTCAATATTCTGAATATATCATTGCACTCTTTGCTAGCCTGTAGAGCTTCTGCTGAGAAATCTGCTGATAGCCTGATGGGGGTTCATTTGTAAGTTATTTTCTTCTCTCTGGCCACCCTTCATATTCCTTCTTTATCATTGATTTTTGACAGTTTTAATATAATGTCGCTAGGAGAAGGTCTTTTTGGATTGAGATAATTAGGAATTCTATTAGCTTTGTGTACTTGTATATCCAGTTTCTTCCTCAGGTTTGGGAAGTTCTCAGCTACTATTGCTTTGAGTAAGCTCTCTACTCCTTTCTCCCTCTATTCTCCTTCTGGGATAACTATTGTCTTTATGTTACTTTTCCTAATTTAGTTGGATATTTCTTGTAGAGTTTGTTCATTTTTTAAATCTTAGTTGTCTCTCCTGAACATTAGTAGATTTATATCTTCAAGCCTGCTAAGTCTCTCTTCCCTATGGTTTCTACTTTCCAGTGCTTTCTACTTTACTTTTCATTTCATTAATTGTGTTCTTCATCTCCATAATTTCTGTTTGTTTTTCTTGTTAGAGTTTCAATCTCTTTGATGAAGAGGTAAATCTCTCCTATACATTAATTTTATTTTTGAGCCCATTGAACTGTCCTCTTGAGTTTTCTTGTAACTCATTGAGTTTCTTCACAACATCTATTTTGAATTCTCTGTCAATTAGATTGAAATCTTTTGTGACTTCATATTTGGTTTCCGGAGAGTTGTCATTTTCTTTTTCGTTTTACCAAGTTATTGTAGTTGTTCATCATGCTGGATGAGTTGATCCTCTGCCAGCACATTTGTGGTAGTAAACACATTTCATATTTGGGTAAGGCTTTGGTTACTTTGATTTTGAGCTGCTTCTGGTTGTATTTGGGACCCTGCACTTTTCACCAGCCAGCACCTCTGCCAGAGGCATTGTCAGTGGCCTCCTTCTGCTGCATGTGCCTCTGAGGTTGCTGGTCATTTGCTGCTTACAGTGTCACTGCAGCCTCAGGTGTTCCCACTGGGGTCACCATGCCATGAGCACTTCTGCTGCCTCTGGGGTCACCTGGGTATTGAGTTTCTCCTCTAGCTCCCCATGGGCTCTTCATGGCCTTGGGTGCTGCTGCCCCATGCACTACCTGAGCTGCTGCTCCCAGGTTATCTGTGGGGGCTGGCAGCACTACTGCCTGGGGTGCTGGGCTCACAGGTGTCACTGTCACTGCCAGGGGCCCAAGGGCTTCTTTGCAATCCTTGCTGCTAGTAGAGCCTGGGTCAGGGTGCCATCACTGGGAGCTGGGTCATGTATTCCACTGTGGCTCCTAAATCCTCAGGTCTCAGGTACCAGCTGTCACTGCTGAGGGAGGAGTTGGGACTAAGCCACAAGTGTCATTGCTGCTTCTGTAGCCTTTGCTCACTGGCATGCACCAGTGTACTTTTTGAAGTCTCAGGTCAGGGTACCACCATCCCTGCTAGTGGAGTCCACATTTTGGATGCAGCCCTTTCTGCTGGAAAGACCAGGTTTGGAGTCATTGCTACCTGTGGAGGGGGAGGGGCTTGGGTCACTGGCACCAATGTGCTTCCTGAAGCCTCAGGTCATGGGCACCACCTGCCATTTCTGAGGTCGGGATAGGGGCTAAGCCACAAGTACCATTGCTCCTCCTGCAACCTCTGGTCAAAGGCGTGTGCTCTGGTGTGCTTTTTGAAACCTCAAGTCAGGGACCCATGGCCCCTGCCTGGGATATCTGCATTTTGAATGCTGTCCCTTCTGCTGGGAAAGACCATGGCTGCTGCTGGGGGAGGGAAAGAGGGCTGGATTGTTGGCACCATTGTGCTTTCAGAAGCATCAGGTTGTAGGCACCACCTGCCATCATGAGAGGTGGGTCAGGGGCTAAGCTCAACTGCTGTTGCTGCTCCTGCAGCCTATGGCTGACAGTGTGTGCCACTGTTGGGAGAGTCCACACTTTGGATTGATGTCACTGATGGAGAGGGGGAGGGCTGTTTCTCTAGTTCTACTGCCTCCTGGAGGTCTAGTACACCCACCTTCAGATTTATACATGGACAATCTCTCAGGCGTTGTGGTGTGCTGTGCAGGGAGTCCTTTTTTGATCAATGAATGTCCCACTGGTTGTAATTCAGAGAGGAGAGATGGAGGGGATTACATACCCTGCCATGATGCTGATGTCACTCATCTTTTTTTGTGATGAGAGGTTTTAAAATCTACTGTCTTAGCTGACAGCTTAACTGTCAAATATACAATACAGGATTGTTAACTACAGAAACTATGGTGTAAGTTACATCCCCAGAATTTACTCATCTCATAACTGTAAGTTTGTACCCTTTGACCACCTCACCCATTTCCTCCATCTCCCACACCCTGCCCATGCAACCAACATTCTGGTGTCTGTTTCTATGGGTTTGGTTTTTGTTAGATTCCATTTATAAGTGAGATAATACAGTATTTGTCTTTGTCTGTCTGACTTATTTACTTAGCATAATGTCTCCCAAATTAATCCATGTTGTTGTAAATGGGAGAATTTCCTTCTTTTTTATGGCTGAATATTGTAGTATTGTGTATGTGTGTATATATATATATATATATATACACACACACATACACACACACCCCACATTTTATTTACTTATTCCTCCATTGATGGACAATTAGGTTTTTTCCATGTCTTGGCTACTGTAAATAATGCTGCAGTGACCATGAGGGTGTAGATATCTCTTTGACATAATGATTTTGTTTCCTTTGGATATATACCCAGAAGTGACACTTCTGATCATATGGTAGTTCTATTTTTAACTTTAAATTTAAATTGAGGAACCTCTATAGTGTTTTCTGTATGAGCTGTACCAGTTGACATTCTTATGAACAGTATACAAGGGTTCACTTTTCCACACATCCTTAACAGCGCTTATTATCTTAGTCTTTTTGACAAGAGCCATTCTAACAGGTGTGAGATGATATCTTGTGGTTTTAAATTGCATCTCACTCATAATTAGTGATGTTGAGCACCTTTTCATGTTTCTGCTGACCATTTGAATATCTTGTTTGGAAAAATGTCTATTCAGGTCCTTTGCCCATTTTTTGGGTTGTATTATTTGCTTTTTTGCTATTGAGTTGTGTGATTTCTTTATATATTTTGAATATTAATCTTTTATAAGATATATGGTTTGAAAATGTTTTTCCCATTGTGTAGGTTGCCTTTTCATTTTCTCTGTTGTTTCTTTTGCTAGGCAGAAGATTTTGAGTTTGATGTAGTCTCACTTGTTGACTTTTTGTTTTGTTTCTTGAGCTTTTAGTGTCATATCCATAAAATCATCACTAAGCCCAATGTCCAGGAGCTTCGTCCTTATGTTTTCTTCTAGGAGTTTTATGGTTTCAGGTCTTATGTTTATGTGTTTAATCCATTTCAATTTAATTTTTGTAAGCAGTGTAAAATAGAGGTCTACTTTAATTCTTTTTCATGTGGATATCCAGCTTTTCCAGCACCTTTTATCGAAGAGACTATTTTTCCTCCATTGAGTAGTTTTGGTTCCCTCATCAAATATTAGTTGACCATATAGGCATGTGTTTATTTCTAGGCTCTTGATTCTGTTCCATTGTTTTGTGTCTGCTTTCATGCTAATACCATACTGTTTTGATTACTATAGCTTGTGTGTGATATAGTTTGAAACCAGGAAATGTGATACCTTCGGCTTTGTTCTTCTTTTGGATTGCTTTGTCCATTTAGTGTCTTTTGTGGTTCCATACAAATTTTAGGATTCTTTTTCTATTTCTGTGAAAAACGACATTGGAATCTTGAAAGAGATAGCATTGAATATAAATATGGCTTTGGGTAGTATGGACATTTTAACAATATTAATTTTATCAATCCATAAACACAGGATAGCTTTCCATTTGTTTGTGTCTTCTTCAACTTCTTCATCAATGTCTTATAGTTTTCAGTGTAGAGATCTTTCACCTCTTTGGTTAAATTTATTCCTAAATATTTTGTTGTTTTGATGCTTTGAAAATGAGAATTTTTTCTTATTTATTTTGCAGAAAATTCATTGTTAGTGTATAGGAATGCAACTCATATTTTTATGTTCATTTTGTAACCTGCAACCTTACCTAACTTGCTTATTTGTTCTAACAGCTTTTTGGTGGAGTCTTAAGGTTTTTGATATATACAATCATGTCATCTGCAAATAGACAATTTTACTCCTCCCTCTTCAATTTGAATGCCTTTTATTTCTTTTTCTTGCTTAATTTCTCTGGCTAGGACTTCCAGTACTATGTTGAATAAGAGTGGTGAAAGTGGGCATGCTTGTCTTATCCTATCTTAGAGGAAAAGATTTCAAGCTTTTCACATTGAGTATGATGTCAGCTGTGGGCTTACCATATGTCAAATGCTGTTTCTGCATCTATTGAGATAGTCATATGATTCTTATCTTTCATTGTATTAATGTGATGTATCACACTTATTGGTTTGTATATGTTAAACCATCTTTGCATCCTTGGAATGAATTCCACTTGGTCACAGTGTATTATCCTTATAAGATACTGTTGATATTAGTTTGCTAATATTTTGTTGAGAATTTTGCATCTATATTCATTAGGGATATTGGTCCATAGTTATATTTTCTTGTAGTATCCTTTACTGTCTTTGGTATCAGGGAAATACTGGCCTCATAAAATGAATCTCAGAGTGCTTCCTTCTCTTCAGTTTTTGGAAGAGTTTGAGAATGATTGGCATTAATTCTTTAAATGTTTGGTAGGATTCACCAGTGAAACCATCTGGTCCTTGGCTTTTTCTTGTTGGGAGGTTTTTGATCATTAATTAAATCTTGTTACTGATGTGTTCAGATTTTCTATTTCTTCATGATTCAGTCTTGGTAGGTTGCACATTTCCAGGAATATATACATCTATCCTAGGTTGTCCAATCTTTTTGCCTACTTGTCCATAGTACTTGTTCATACTTGTTCATAGTAGTCTCTTCTGTTCTTTGTATTTCTGTGGTGTCCATTACAATGTTTCTGCTTTCATTATAATTTTATTTATTTGAGTCCTCTGTTTTTTGTCTGGGTTAGTCTAGCTAAGGTTTTGTCAATTTTGTTTATCTTTTCAAAGCAACGAATCCTAGTTTTGTTAATTATGCTATTGTTTTCCTTTTCTTTATTTCACTTATTTCTGCTTTAATAATTTTTATTTATTAAATTTACTTTCGGCTTAGTTGTTATAGTTTTTATAGTTCCTAGAGGTATAAAGTTATGGTCTTTATTTGAGATCTCTCTTTTTTCTTTATTTAGCACAATAAAGTTTCCCTCTTACAACTGTCTTTGCTGCATCCTATAAGTTTTGATGTGTTGTTTTTCCATTTTTGTTTGACTTATGATGCTTTTTTATTTCCTTTTCATTTCTTCTTTGATCCATTGGTTGTTCAACAGTGTAGTGTTTAGTTTCCATGTATATGTGAATTTTTCGCCCTTCACCCTGTTATTGATGTCTAGTTACATTTAATTGTGGTTGGAAAAGATACTTGGTATTATTTTTCCTTAAATTTTTTGAGAGTTGTTTTTGACCAAACATATTATCTGTCCTAGATAATGTTCCATGTGCACTTGAGAAGAATATAGATTCTGCCACTGTTTGATGAAATATTCTGTATATATTTGTTAAGTCCATTTGGTCTATAGTGTTGTTCAATTCCTCTGTTTCCTTACTGACTTTCTGTCAGGATGATCTGTCCTTGTTGAGAGCAGGATATTAAATTCCCCAAATGTTATTGTATTGCTATTTATTTCTCCTTTGTTTCTGTTGGTATTTGTTACATATATGTATGTAGTTTGATCTTAGGGTCTAAATATTTATAATTGTTATAACTTTTGATGGATTGACCCATATATTATCATATAATGTCTTCTTCCTCTTTTGACTATTTTTACTTAAAGCTTCTTTCATCTGATACAAATATTCCTACTTCTTTCTTTTGATTATCATTTACTTGAAATATTTTTTTTCTTCTCTTTACTCTCAATGTGTATCCTTAAATTAAAGTGAGTCACTTGTTGGTAACATATTGTTAGATTTTGTTTTTTCATTCATTCAACTACTCTATGTCTTTTGATTAGAAAATTTTAATTATTTACATTTAAGGTAACAATTGTTAGTTAAAGAGATGCTATTGTCAGTTTGTTAATTGTATTCTGACTGTTTTATAGAACCTGTGTTTCTTTTTTTCTTCTTTTGCTGGCTTCCTTTTTGATTTTATGACTTTTCGTAGTGGTGTACTTGGATTCATTTCTCATAATGTTTTGTGTATCTACTACAAGTTTTTTTCTTTTTGCTTACCATGAGGCCTACATAAAATATCTTAAATTTGTAACATGCTATTTTAAACTGGTAACAATTTAACTTCAAAAGCATATATAAACTTCACACTTTTACTTCCCTCCTCACATTTTGGGTTATAAATGTTACAATTTACAGTTTGTTTGCTTGTTTCCTTTTTGGTGAGGAAGATTGGCCATGAGCTAACATCGGTTGCCAACTTTCCTCTATTTTGTATGGCAAATGCTGCCACAGCATGGCTTGATAAGCAATGTGTGGGTCTGTGCCTTGGATCCGATTCTGTGAACCCTGGGTTGCAGAAGAGAAGTGCATGAACTTAACCACTATGTCATCAGGCTGGCCCCAAAATTTATATGTTTTTGCACTGTTAATCCATCAATGAATTATTATAGCTATGGTCATTTTTAATGCATTTGTTTTTAACTTTTAAACTAGATTTGTAAGTGAATTATGCGCTACTGTTACAACATCAGAGAATATGACTTTGACTATATATTTACCATTTCCAGTAAGTTTTACACATACATTCATATTTTTGCATCATTTATTTCGTCTTGAAGAACTCCGTTTAACATTTCTTATAAGACAGGTCAGTTGTGAAGAACTCCTTTACCTTTTCTTTGTTCAGGAAAGTCTTTATCTCTCTTTCATTTCTGAAGGACAGCTTGCCAGATGTGGTATTCTTGGTTGAAAGTTTTTCTTTCAATATTTTGAATATTGTTCTAATCTGTCCTGGCTGCAAAGTTTCTTTTGATAAATCTGTCTATCGTCTTATGGGTTTTTCTCTAATGTGATGAGTCACCTTTCTCTTGAAGCTTTCAAAATTCTTTCTTTGTGTTCAATTTTTGACGATTTAATTATAAGATGACTTAGTGTAGCCGTTTTCAAATTTAACCAATTTTAGGTCCTTCATGCCTCATGGAATGGACTCTAGATGTGCTCCATGGAAGCTAGATGACCATTTCTCTTGCCCAGTTTGGGGACTTTTCAGGAATTAGTGCTTTTAAATATATTTCCTGCCACTTCCTTTTTCTTTTCTCCTGAGATTCCCATAAAGCATATGTTGTTTCTATTGATAATGTCCCATAAGTCCCATGTGCTTTCTTTACTCTTTCATTATATTTTCTTTCTGCCTCTCTGACTGTATAATTTCAAATGACCTATCTTCTAGTTTACTAATTCTCTTCTCTCTCTCTCTTTTTTTTTTTTTTTTTTTTGGCTTGGTCAAGTGCTGTTGAAGCTGTCTATTGAGCTCTTCAGGTCAGTCATTGTTTTCTTAAACTCTAGGATTTCTGTTTGTTTGAGTTTTCTATAAATGGTTTTTATTCTTTGTTGAAATTCTTGTGTTTTTCTTGCAATGTTTTCCTAATTTTTTTAAGTTGTCTTTCTCTGTGTTATGGTAGATCATTAAACTTCTTTAAGAGGATTATTCTGAATTCTTCATCAGATATTTTACAGATATCCGTTTCTTTAAGGTCAGTCATTGAAGCTTTATTAGTTTCCTTTGGTGGTGTCTTGTTTACCTGATTCTTTGTGATCCTTCACTGCTTGTGCTGGTTTTGTATATTTGAGTAAGTGATCTTCTGTACCAAGCTTTGCAGGTTTGCTTGGCAGGGACAGTCCTTTGTCAGACAGCTCAGCTTGGGGTTCTGAACAGGTCTGCTTATGTTGTCCTTGTGCAGGTGGGCCTTGCTCTTGAGGTCTTTAATTGGGTGCAGTCTCTATTTGGGTGAAGCCATTGACTGTTCACTGAAATCAGAGGTGGTGCTGCTGACCAGGCTCTGTGGTTGTATAGGCCTGCTGTGTGACTCCACATTCAAGTAGGGCTATAGGGTGGGCTCCCTGATTGAGTAGGGTTGCTGGCTATGCTCCAGAGCCTGGTGGAGCCACTGGCTGGGCAGTACCTCTGTCAGGCAAGGCTGCTGGCTGTGTTCCCTGACAGGGCATACCATTGGTTGGACTCCTCACTTGGGCTATGCTATGGGTTTGGCTCTGCAATCACTCCTAGTTTTGGGTGGAGATTCAGGCTGAGGTCCTTGGCTGGATGGTGTTTCTGGCTGGATTCTGCATTTAGACTGGGTCTCAGGCAGCACTTTGTGGTCAGACATAGCTTCAGGTTTGCTATGCAATCAGTTGGGGATGCAGACTGAGATCTGAAGTTGGACGGGGCCACAGTCTGTGCTCTGCTGTTGTGCAAGGTCATTGACCAGGCTCTTTGGTTGGGAGGGGCCTCCCACTGTGTCCTGCAGTTGCATGGGGCTAGAAACTGTGCACCACAGTCAGACGGGGTTCTGTACAAGTTCTGTCATCAAGTGGGTCCACAGGCAGTGCTCTATAATTGGACAGGGTCACTGGCTCGGTTTTTTGCTTGGGGAAGGCCACATGTTGTTTTCAGCAATTAGGCAAGGCCATAGGCTGGGTCCTGCTGTGGGATGGGGCCGTAGGCTGGGCCCCATGGATGAGTGGTACCGTAGACCGGATTCTAATGCTCTCCAGAGTCACTGTTAGGCTCCTTGTTTACACAGAGCTGGAGGCTATATTTAACAGTTGGACAAGACTGCTGGCTTGGTTCCCTACCCAAGTGTTGCTGTAGGATGAGTTCCACAGCTGCCCCAATTCTCTAGTCTGGCTTCCTGGTAGAGCAGTACTGGAAGCTATACTTAGCAGTTGGGTGGGGCTGCAAATTTGAATTCCACCCAAGGCAGGGCTGTAAAATGGTGTCCACAGCCAGCATGGCTTGCTGGCTGGTGACTGAACCAGACAGAACTTCCCCTTGAGCTCCCTGGCCAGACTGAGCCACCAGCTCAGCTCTGTAGATGAGCAGAGCCACTGGCTGAGGTTTCTACTTGGATGCTGTTGCAAGCATGACTGTAGGATGGGCTACACAGCTGTCCAGGTTCTCTAAATAGGATTTCTGGTCTGGCCAGACTGGAGGCTATATTCAGCAGTAGGTGGGCCTTTGAATTAACTTCCCTGCCTGGACAGGGCCATAGAACAGGCTCCATGATCAGCATGGCTCACTGACTGTGACCTGAACCAGGCAGAACTGTCCATTGTGCTCCCTGGAAAGATGGGACCACTGGCTCAGCTTTGTAGATGGACAGAGCCAGGGGGACACAACTATAAGTAAGCCTATGGTCCACCAAGATATGAGCACTGGTTACAGTCAAGTAGCACAGATTCCCCCAATGATCCCCGTGGGGTAAGACCCAAGTGGGTCTCCTGGGAAGTGCCCTAAGTGCTTCCTCCTGGTGATAGTGGTTGTCTACCTTCAGCTCTCTTTTTTGCACTGGAGAAACCACAGGCCCAGGGGAGTCCTCTGGGTGTGGCACCATGCAGGCCTTGGGGAGGGACAATGCAGGCAGAATGTATCTGTTCCTGTTACTCTTTTAATGCAGTCCTTCTCAGTCACTGTGGTTCATATGTGTGCTTCAGCTTCACCTCCAGGTTCGGGGATTTTCACAATTGTGTCTTGTCTGTGGATATTTGCTGGTTGATCTGTCAAGAGGATTGAAGTTGAGAATGACTTACATCACCATTTTGATGATGTCACTCTCTCATATAGTTCTTAAAATATAAGAAACAAGATTAAAATTATGGGATAAGAAATTTTGTTTTTCTGATTTTTAATATTATGTATGTATTTTCCTCATTTTGAAAATGAAATAGAAATCTTGGTTTAACAGGGTTATATTTTACCTATGAATCTAACCGTCTTATACTGATGAATTTCAGACTTTCAAGCTTCTTGTAAATATCAGAATATGTTGGACAATGACACCCAGGAATATGAGAACTCTATGGTTAACATGAAAAATAAATGCTTTTCAAAGGATCAGTTAAATTCAGGTATGGGGTAAACATAAGCATTAGCAACTACAAACTGGGTAACAAGTTATTGCCAGGCAGCCTCTATTTCGTTATTAAACTAATGATCTACAAAAGTTAAGTATGGTAGAGATATTTTTCAAGGGGATTGCAATTTCTTACCACATAGTCTGCCTACATCTTTGAATAGGGGATAATCAGACTTTAGCAGTTTCTGCTCATTGGTCCATCAGCTAATTGACTTTGCAAATAATAGGAGGAAAGAAATAGTTTTTGGACCTCTTTCAGAGCCATATCAATCAGCACAAGGATTTTTTCAGTGCATTTAATTTATAGTATGCATATAGTATGGTATAATTGTTTCATGATTTCATATTTGGCTATGGGGGGATATTGTCCACTGATCCTTTGTAAACCTCTACTATTGTACGTACAGTTTTGCTAACCAGACTTCCTTAAAACAAATCTCTACTCCTGACTTGCTCAAATGGGTGAAATTCACATTGCAGGGAATTCCATCCTGTCTTTCAAAGTTATGAGCAACCTGGAATTCAGGGAACTTCCCTGAAGTTTCCTTAAGTCATCAACTGAAGCAGCCAATTCAGTAGAACTCATATCCATATACATTTGCTTATTTTGAATAAACATTGCAGTAGGACTTTCACCTTCTGTTCATATTGCCCATTGCCACCAGTTGCCTTAAAATTTTCCTCCTAGAGTATAATTCAGTTACCTTGGATTTGCCTTCTGTGAAAATAAATTTGAGGATGACTTTTTAGTAAATTATATTTTTTGTTTTTACATTTTTCAGATAGAAAAATTTGATGGACAGGAGAAGGGAGAGATGGATTGTATTCTTTCTTTAAACAAATAATTACTGTGCTTTTATGAAGCTAGAAAAGTCATGGAGGAAAAAGGTTCTCAGTATAGGTATGAAAATCAAATGATGAGAAAAATACAGTTTGAAAACTCTTGAATATTTCCTTCTTTTGCACTTATTCCATGGTGCCCATGGTGTTGGAGCAAGCTTTGAAGGAAAAGGAAACTATTGTTTCCCTCAACAACAAATATGTTATTTTTGCCAACTAAGACAGTGCTGGTGTCCTCAGATTTCATGGAGAACAATAACATCTGTAGGACTGGGCAGGGTGTCTGCATTGCAGGTCCCAAGAGCAGAAACTTTCCAAAGAGAATCAAAATACCTTTTTTTTTTAAAGAAATGTATGGAGAAGCACGCAAAAACAAATGGTCTTGCTGTGGAGAGAAATGCTACTATTTTTCTGACAGACATAAAAACTTCGAAGAGAGTCGTAAATTCTGCATCAACCTGGGCTCCCGTCTTTTGAAGATAGAGGGTAAGGATGAACAGGTAATGAGTTTTGAAATGGTAATTTTTTCCATATATTTTGTATCCAAGGAGAAAATTGCTTTAAAAAATTTTAAGAACAGCTGAAAGCAATGTGTTTGTTAAATGACAATGACTTGTCTTTGCTAGTCTCAACACAAATAATCCACAACCAATCTATAAGTCAAAATTGGGATGAATTTATTATGAGCCAGTTCTGAGGACTACCCTGGGGCCTTCCTTCCAGAAGGAAGGGCACCAAAGAAGTGGGGTGTATGGAGTGGTTATATACCATCAAAGAGCATGTATCACATATGATGGGAATGTCTCTTTTACAACAGTCACAAGATTGCCTAGCTGACACAGTGATTCACACAGCAGGTAGCAGGTCTGTTGTCTTGACCTTGGTGGTCACAGGTTGAGCACAGCAATCAATTCCTAGCCTAAGGAGAGATGCTTATCCTTAAGGAAATGCCAATGTTGGGGAAGATGCATCTTTATCTTAAGGGCATTTGTTCCTGTCTTTGGGACATAGTAAATACTTAAAGCATATAGAAAATGCATGCACAGTGGCCATGTCAGGTCATTTTGGAATAATAAGGTCAGGCCAAATTAGTTTTACACCAAATGACTTCCTCACATACTCCAATATATCCTATTGCTTTCCATTTATTTATCACAGGTCAAATGGAATGATCTGTGGGGAATGAAGGGCTCCCTTGTTATTGGGAACTGCAGTATCAGAGTTATATTTTTGTTTAGGGACAAAGCTTTAAGGACTATTGCTGATTCTGTGTCTGCTCTAGGCAGCAAACTGAGGTTTCTGAACTAAAGGGCATCTCTCATGAAGCTATCATGGGAGTTGTCCTGTTTTCATGTTGTTATGTTTTGAAGTCCACTGATAATAATGGATCTTCAGTGTGTGAATACTTGTGGCATATTGGGAATGATTAGGCAATGATAACCAATCCTAATGGAAAGTATGAAAAGAGTTTAAAAAAATGACCATTCTTTGTGTTCGCATTATTTTCATGGTTGCATTGTTAAAAACAGACAGAAGGACTAAATCACATGAAGGATTCTTTCTTCACAGGAATTTATTCAGTCTTTGGTGTCTTATTTTTATTGGATTGGATTATCTCGAAAAGGGATTATCAGCCCCTGGATGTGGGAAGATGGCTCCTTGATGCATTATAGTTTGTAAGTATTCAAGACATACGTGAAATCTTCAGTTTATTTGTTATTAACTATGGAAATGAGTTGCTCAGACAAGTTTCACAAAGCAGGGTTTTCTGACCTCAACAGCAACTCTAATGGATTAATTTTAGTTTTATAAAACATCCTAGGCATTATAAAAACACTGCAGATTTCCATGTTTCTCTACTTGTATTCTTGCCATTTCCTCAACCAGCAATGCTCTCTCCCTTAGTACTTAGTTAAAATTCACTCTCTCTTTGAAGACGTTTTTGATCTCCTACTTTGAAATTATTTCCTCCTCTATTCTCCTAAATCACTTTTTTTCCTTTGACCATTTCATATCCAATCTAGAGTTTAGTGCCACTCATCTCTTGTTCACCCACAGCACATAACACATAGTACTTGGGGGTTGTTTAACAAACTTTTAAAAATTTATCAATATAAATAGTAATAAATTCTTCTAGATTTGAAAATATATAGAGGGTAGCTAAAATTTTTGAGTTTCAATGACTAGTCCCATGGTCTAAATCAAGCAGTTACACAGTATTATGCATAACTTAATCTATTATCACTGTCTTCACTATCTAGCAAAGCACATTCCATGTCACAAACAAGTATAGACTAACAGGAAAGAATTCAAAAATGAGTTGGATTGGGCTCAGTGTAATATATTTTTTTCATTATATATTTTTCTGTGACCCATGGAACCATAGAATTTTAGAACTATAAATAATGTTGGAGAACAGGTGAATTTTTTTACAGATGCTAAATAAACTAAGAAAATCCTAATAGCTATTAATGGCAGAGATAAGCTGAGGACTAGGTCACCTATTTCTAGATTTGGTCCTTCTTTACTGGTTAGAATGCTTTTTTTTGATGAAATAAATTTTTGTTCCAAATTTGCAGTTTCTCACATGAGATATACTGTTTTTATATATCTCCATATTTGCATATGCTATACCCTTTATCTGGATTACCTTTAACTCCACTCTTCATCTTGTTAGATCTTATGCAATAATTTATTAGATGATTAGATCAGTCATTTACTTATTCATTCATGCATGCACTGATTTAACCCTTCTTAAGCCATGTACCAGGTTCTGTGTAGTGACTGGATATATAATAGAAAGTAAGTTGGAAGTAGTCCAGCTTCACAGTGTGTGTCTCTTCTTTACGACTCAGCTTAAATGTTACCACATCCAAATAGCTTTCCCTGGCAAACTCTTTCCCCCTTGTTTGTGTTAGAAGCTACTCTTTTGTGGCCAGTGAATGTGTCATTCTCTCAGAAGGTGAACTCCTTGAGGACAAGAATAAGTTTTCTCTGTATCTGTGTTTCTGGGCCTTGATGTATGGTGGTGCTTTAGAAATGTTTACTGACTGAACAAACAGAGAAATACCTAAATATACAACTTCTGTCTTGTCTGTAGTAGTTTTTCCACTGAAACTATGATTTATATCTGACCATTAGGCTCAGTTTATCTTTTTTCCCCCCTCATTAACAGAGCGCTACAGGGGTCAAATGTAAACAACAACAACTGTGTGTATACCACAGCAACTAAAGTGGTAGCTGCTCTCTGCACCAAGCAGGTTTTCTTTATTTGTGAGAAGAATTATACTAATTTTGATCTCAAATTGAGTGAAGATAAATGAAGTAATGAACAGTCTGGTGTATCTACTTTTTACCTGCAGGATGCAGGTAAATATTCTGTGTTCTTGACATTGTTCAATTTATAAGATTAACTGCCTGTGTAAGAGAATTTGTAATTTGATGTAGATATATTGAGTGTCAGAGCTTCATCTGGATGGGAAGTGGGGTGATAAGGGGCTTCTTTGACTTGATTTCAAGTTGATTTTTTTTGATGAAAAGTAAACATTATAATTCAGAAACTATTAATGATATTCTTTTTTCCTCAATTTCAGCTGGATTTCCTTGCAACATATTGTGTTCCTTATATACTTTTTGAAGAAATGGCCAATACATTTGAGTTATTTTTGAGTTGATGTTCAAGAAATACACCTTCTGAAATCACGATGGACCATGATATGACTATTTACACACATTTTCCTTTTTCTGAGAAGTATACTAATACATTCAGATAGAATGATTCTCATTTCTGTCACTTCCATTTTATCACTTTTAGGTTTCAAAAATTTTCACATTTATGTAAGAATTACTGATTGAAAAATAAAAATAATATAGAAGCACATTGAACAAAAACCTATTCCACAACCCATTCTAATGTCTTTGCCTGTCCAGTGTACACTGTTAATTTGGTATGTATTGTTCTACATATTTTTTTCTAACATTTGCTACAAATAATTCATAAACTTTCATTGTGTATATATCTCTGTTAATGTATTTAAATATTTCTATAAAGTAGAAATCTAGATGAGAAGTTCCTATGTCAAATAGTATGCATCTTCCAAATCCTGAAATATCAGTAAATATTTACCTCCTACAAATGCTTTCAATCAGCACCAACACCTAGAATGTGTGTATACCTATTTTTTCAAACTCTTACTAATATTTTGTGTCATCAATTTTTAATAGGCATAAATGTTTTTATTGTTATTTTAACTAGTACTTTCAACATTACCTATGAGATGGAGTATGTTTTCCAATGTTTATTGGTCACTCATTCTTCTGTGAATAGCTGTTTTATTTTCTTTATTCATTGATTTTTTAAATTAATTTTCCTCCTTTTTTTTAGTGATTACAAAAAGTGCTTCATATATTTTTATATTTTTACTCAGTGTATTTTTATTATTTTCCGCTTAAGATTTCATGATTTTTATCTTACGTATATGACAATATTTTCCTTTATGACTCTTGGAATTTATGCCTTACTTAGCGAGTTATTTTCTCCCTAATAACAAAAATAATCTTTTATCTTTTTACTGTTTTAGGGAACTTTCAATTTGTAGAATAGGTGAAGGTTTCTGTGAACTGAAATAGTACTCATAGTTACTTGGATTTTAATTAGTATTCAATTTATTGAATCACTTGTCTCTTGTAAAGCTAATATATCAAGCCAAAAATTTAGTATATAGAATTCAAATATTTTAAAGCAGAATCTCCCTCACAAGAAGACCAGCTAGCAACTACCTATAGACAAGACACCATTGTGAAAATCCCAGAACATGGAGGAGGCTGAAGCACCACCCTCTGTATCACAGAGACCAAGAAGGACTACATTAGGAGAGTAAGAGGAATGGCTGCAGTCTGACCACATTGCCCCTCCCCCAGGGCAGCACAGCACCTCATGGAAAGGGCACTCCTGGGCCTACAGTTTCTTCAATGGGTGAAAGAGAGTCCAAGGTGGCCATCTAGCTCCCCCAGCATTGAGGGTCACTTCCCAGGAGGCCCACTTTTGTCTTGCCACATGGGGATTGTGGGAGGAATCAGTGAGCTTGACCACTGAAAATCAAATTGGGACAGGGAAGAGGAATAGGGATTAGAGCAACCAACACTTGGATCTTAGCGGGCTATGTTCCTTTTCATTGTGGCATCTGTGTAGAGATCCAGCCACCACCTTCTCTCAGCTACAGAAACAAGCTGGTGGACCTGTCTTTTAGAGAACTCAGTGCACAGTTCTGCCTGATTTGGGGACCCCAAGCAATGAGGTGTGCAGGCCTTGGAGCCTGTTCTGCTGCCTCTCTCAGGGAGAAAAGCTAATTCATAGCTCCACCTACTGCTGAATACAGCCCAGTCCCACCCAACTGGGGAACCTCACTAGAGCAGCTGGGAAGCTATGTAGCCCATCCTACAGCCTGCTTACCGTGGCATTTGAGTAGAAACTATCCATAGTCAGCAACTATGCCCATCTGCAGAGCTGGGCTGGTGGACTTCTCTGGTCAAACCAATCAGTGCAAAGTTCTTTCTCATTTGGATCCTCAGCCAGCCAACTATGCCTTTCTTGGAGCCTGATCTGCTCCCCTGCCTAGGCAGGGCAGGAGGTTCATGGCTTCACCTACTGCTGAGTATAGCTTTTAGTTTAACACAACAAGGAAGCCGTTAATAACCAAAGCACCTAGAAGGCTACATAGTCCACTCTACAACCCATTCGCAGTAGTGCCCGAGCAGAGAGCACAGTCAGCAGCTCTGCTCATTTGAGAACTGAGCTGGTGGCCTTGGCTGGGTCAGGGAGATTTGTGAACAGTTCTGCTTGATTTGGCTCCCCAACCAATAAGCCTTACTGGCATGGAGCCTCTTTCATGGCTCTACCTGAGTTGGGAAGCAAATTTAAAGCCCCACCTAGGCCAGAATATAGCCTCCAGCGCTGGCTGAACAGGAAGCCTAATCAGAATATCAGAGAAACTGCATAGCCTATCCTAGAGCCCTAGAGCCTTACTTACAATGGTACCTAAGAAGAAAGTCCAGGCAATGGTTCTGCCTATCTACAAAGCTAACCTTGTCGTCCTGTCTGGCCAAGAGCTTGGTTGGCAGCTCTACCAGATTTGGGTACTCATCCATTGAGTTTTAATGGCCACACAGCTCACCGAGGCAGGGAAGCAAATTTGCAGACCCAACCAACCACTGAGTAGAGTACCAACCACTTGAATAGGAAGTCTTACCAGAGAATCTGAACAACCATAGAGACCATCCTACAGCCAAGAAGCTAAGCCAGTAGTCCTGTCCAAATGTTCCCAGCCAGTGGCACCTCCCTGACCTCAGAGCTCAGGCAGGGGCCTCACCCAAAAAGAAACCCCAATACAAATCCCCATCTGCCCAATGATGCTACCAGCTGACCTGCCCAGGACCTCAAGCTGAGCTGACTGATGAAACACTGTTTCTGCCAAAGTGAACATCTAAAGTCTGGAAGAGGAGATGGCTTACTCAAATGCAGCAAGAATAATGGATCATGGAGAATCAGGTAAATATGACACCACCAAAGAAAACTAATAAATCTCCAATAACAGACCCTAAAGAAATGGAGATGTATCAACTATCTAACAAAAAACTCAGAATAAACCTCTTAAATAAGTTTAGTGATCTACAGTAACACAAAGACACACAACTAAATGAAATTAGGAAAATGATGTATGAAAAAATCCAGAAGTTCAACAAAGAAACTGTAAAAAAAAAAAAAACATAAATCCTAGAGTTAAAGAATACAATGATTGACCTGAACAATTCAATAGAGAACTTCAATATCACTCAACCGACCAGACAAACAAAAAGAATTAGTGAACTGGAAAATAGATCAGTTGAAATTTTCCAGTCAGAGGAGCAAAAAGAAAAAGGAATGAAAAGGAGTGAAGAAAGCTTACAGTACTTATGAGACAACATCAAAAAACCCCCAATATATGCTTTATGGGAATCCCAGAAGGATAAGAGAAAGAGAAAGAAACTGAAAGTATATGTAAAGTAATAATGTCTGAAAACTTCTGAAACTTGGTGGCAGAAATGGACATCCATATTCATGAGGCCCAAAGACACCAAATAAATTGAACCTGAAAAAGGCTACACTAAGACACATTATAAGTAAATTGTTAAAAGTTAAAGGCAAAGAGAGAATTTTGAAAGAGGCAAGAAAAAGCAACACGTCGCATACAAGGAAACCCCCGTAAACTATAGACAGATTTCTCAAAATAAACTTTGCATGCCAGGAGTGGGATGATATATTCAAAATATTGGAAGAAAAAACCAGTCCTCCAAGAATACTACACACAGCAAAGCTGCCCTACAGAAATGAAGGAGATAAAGACCTTCCTGAACAAAGAAAAGCAGAGGTAGGTCTTCACCACTAGACCTGCCTTACAAGAAATGCTAAAGGGAGTTCTTCCAGAGGAAATAAAAGGATGCTAATTAACATTACAAAAGCATGTGAATGTATGTGCGAAATTCACTGGTAATGGAAACATATACAGTGAGTATGGCCAGCAGCTTGTGTTTTCTAAATTTCTTGGGATTTATCAGAGCAAAGTCTGGATTTCCAGGGGAATGTTTGTATGAAAATATGCACACCATTGGTATAATAACTGTACCAGGTCCTCTTCACACACGTGTGAGAAGGCAGTTTGTGCTAAAAAATCAGAAGAAGGTTAAAGGCAAAGCTATGAGGTTCACATCTCAATAAGATTCTTCATTTATGATCTGCCTGCCTTTATTGCTATTGTTATTTCATGTTATTTGTGACTACTTTTTCATGGCAGATACTGATAAATGAGTTTATGATGGAAGTCAGAGTGTGGAGTTACAGAAGAAATATCAGCATAGCACAGAAAACTTAGCAATTCAGGACCTGTTTGATTTTGTGAAAATTATGTAAATGAACTAATAAACATTTCATTTGCCACGAATGCTTAGCCTTTTTCATTTTTTTTAATATTCCAAAATCTATTTAGAATTGCGACCCTATACAAACAAAACTTCAGAACAAATATAATGAGAAATATAAGTGATAAATGATTTAACACATGACATTTAAAATATGTCAAAAATACAAGGAAATATCAATAAGTAGCATAAAGCAAAACAAAGAAAATTAAAATTTAATTATAGTAAACTTCTCAAGTCATCTATTTTCCAAGTTGCTTGCAGAAGTCTTCCTGGCAAATTTTAAATATATCAAGTTCACTTACATTCTTTTATTCTTGTTGCTCCTCTTGTGAAAATGGATCTTTCCTGTTAAAGGCTGCTTTTGACTGAGCTCCAGATCCATCTTCTGTTCTTCCTCCGCTGTTTTAAATTCATTCCATTAATCAACCCCTATCACGTACATCCAAGCACTTCCATTTAAAATGCACAACCTTCAAGGCATAAGCACACCCACACATTTCTCTCCCTCCCCTTAAACTCATGGCCTTTTCTAACTTCCCCTTACCAGTCTCTTCAAAATGACTGGACTTGAGCAAAGCATCTACACTGATTATATACTTTCTCACTTTCAAATATTACTCAGAACATTGTTACTTGGCTTCCCTTTTCTCTTCTTTATTGAGACCTCTTGTTAAAGACACTACTGATTATTTGTTATTCACTCATTCTTTCATTTGTTCAATCGTTTTGAGTGTTTTTTATGTCTCTAGCTCTGTTGTAGGCAGTATGCTTATTTTGTAATCCAGTTTACTTCAATACTTGTGTTATTCGATGTATCAATAACATTTTATTGGAATAATTATTTCATTGTTCTTGACATTCAGTATTATTTTACTTTCATCACTTTTGTTCTTTCTGGTTTTCTTCCTACCACTCTGTCCTGTACTTTTAGACTCCTGTATGGATTTTTCTTTACCCTGTAATATTTTTCAGCTTGAAGAGTTCATTCAGGAACATCCTATGATTTAAGCTGATTATTGATTTGTCAACACAATAATTTGCTATGATACGAGCAATGAATGAACTGGGATAAATGTTGGGGGCAGGGAGACTAGTGAGGACCTTATTACAGTGGTCAAAAAGACAGATGTTGGTTACATGGTAGCGAATAAAAGCCTAGGTATAAAGTGATTTGTAAAGAGTCAAGATCTATTGTAGTCTAGACACTGCCCGTTATATAGAAAAGCATACTAAAAAACTATTCAAGTCCTGAATTAAAGGAGGCGGAATGAACAAGGGCTCTTTTCTTAATCTATTTGAATGAGAGGTTTTGAACAGTGAATTAAATCCATAAATTGATGTGAAGTGATGTGACTGGACAGCTAGTTGGCTGATGGCGCCATTCAGGGGAAGGGAAATTACAGGAGAAAGGACAGATTTCTGGAAGTCAAAAATGGTAAGTTTTAGGTGTAATAAGTTTGATGTATCTGTATATCCTCTGAAAACAAAGCTCAGTGGGCTTAGTGAGAAGAAAATGCTCAAACCCTTCTATTTTATAAACTTCTGCTTTTCAACTCACATATATATAATCAACATCGAACATATGGACCTAGTATAAAAATTCTCACAAATAAAATTACTTTAGCAATTTTATTATATTTTTCCTAGTAAAGAGTTTTCTTTAATACTCTCAAATGAAATAGAGGAAAATGAATAAAAGGCACTTTTGAAAAGTCCTCTCGTCTTACAGGTTCAGAATCATTTTGTCCTAATGTCTCCCAGTCTGTGAATGCATCAGAGAGAAAGTAAATAAACACACAAACAACCAATAATGTAGGAAATGAGAGAATACACAATGCAGCAATTATTCCTGTGTTGTGCCAAGGTGTTTCGTTATTCCAGAAATGTCTGTAGAAAAGGTATAAAACTAAAAGTCAGGAAAGTCTGAGGGGCTTATATTAATCAGCAAGCTGGCAGCATTAAATCAAAATAAATCTTTTCTTCCATATTTCAGCTTCCTCAGCACCAGCTAGAGTTATGTTAAGCTTTTTGTTGAGGTAAATGATAATTTAAACCCCTTATCACCTTAAAAAACACATTCATCAACTGCTTTGCTGAAAACAGGAAATAGCGGCAAGTAGAAGAGAACAGACCCAGACTTTTTGTGAGCACGTAGACATTATTTTGCTTATATTATTTCCATAGTTTGCACATTTTTGGAAGAAAGGAATGAAAAACAATCATGTGGTAATCAGTTGGAAGACAACCCCTCCCCTCAAACAAGGGCACTATGGCTACAAGATATCCCTTTTACTGTTTTATGACAAGACCTAAAGGACACATCTCTATATGAGTTGCTGGAACTAAGTTGACCTGATGTGAAAGCATAATAAAACTCGTATACAATTCTGTACAAAGTCAGCAAAAGATGGGTGGCAATTTCGCTTTATTAATAGAGAAGACTGACAAGGACACTGTGTGATTTGAGGAAAAGTAGCACCAAATCTGACCTGCTTCAACACTGAAGTTATGAGTAAGGAGAAAGGGAAATTGAGAAGTATCTATTGTTATATTCCTGTAAAGAGAAAATGAAAGAAGGAAATCGATGTATTAGAAACAAGTGGAATATCTTATTTCAAGAATGATGGAGTGATAAATATGTTAATGCTAAAGAATGTCCATTACATTTCACTACGAGGACATCCTTTGTGACCTTGGTTTTAGAAGTCAGTCTTAATTGTGTGGTAGCAAAAACACAAAAGTCAGGTTGCAATGGCTTATGAGGTAAGTAGCCAGTGAGAAAATGAGAAAAGCAAGTGTAGACAACTTTCTTGCTCAAGATGTATAACTGTAAGGACAGCTTGGGCAATACCCTGAGAAGCAGGTGTTGTGGAGGGAGGGTTGATATTTTGTTCACCCAACATCCCTTCTAGCTGGGAGACTTTGAAACCAATGTGGTCACAGTGGTGTCTTTACTTTTCATATTGTGTAGGTAGATCAAGACTTAAAATAGTTTTAACAGTTTGGTAAGGACATAACATCATTGAGGTTACAAAGTATATGAACAAAAATGATGATTTGCCTGGAAAGAGTGGTTTGTAGGCTAATCCAGGTGAGTAAATATTTCAATTAGAAAACATTTGCAACAACAGGAATAGGTTTGTTTCCCCTTAGGCACGAACACTGGCCTTGGGCTGGCTTTTGTTTAATGGAAGAAATACTAAACACACTGTTTGGAGACTTCTGTGTAATCCTATGGCTTTATTCATTTTGTGGCCAAATCGAAGTATCTTATTGACTTCTATGTAATTAAGCTATATATACAGTTCCCATTTCTGCTGCTTATTTTTCTCTTATGGCAAAGACAAAGCTGCAATTCACACAGTAAAATTATTCCTTGACTGGCATATGGAGGAAAGGAAGGCAAAACCTTGTTAAAATGCATGCATGCCATCAATGTATCACACAAATTGCTCAAGGAAATTTCATGCTAAATCAATCGATGGACATTTATTACAGATAGACCAGAGGGATAATTTTATTTATTTTTAGTACTATACATCTTTTACAGATTTATTGAGGGATAATTGATCTAGAAAAAACTGCACAGGTGGGGCTTCAGAAGCACGGCACGCAGGCTGCAGCAACACCAGCAGCCACTTTGGTGGCAGTTGCTGTGTTGGGTACCAGGGTGGCTGCCTAAGATCCAGGTGCACGTGGACTCAGCACACTCAGGCCTCTGCTCACTGTGGGATCTTCGTGGAGACCAAGCAGAGGCACTTTTACTTGGTGATGTTCAGCACCTCTGGCTTCACTGGCCAATTATTTGTTAAAAATCCTGCACATATTTAACATGTACAATTTGATGAGATTAGGCATAGGCATAAACCAGTGACACCATCACCAAAGTCAAGCTAATAAACATGTCTATCACTTCCACAAGTTTCCTTGTGTCCTTTGTGCGTCTATCTTTGTGGTAAGAACACTGAGCATGAGCTCTACCCTCTCACAAATTTTTAAGTGCACCACACTACACTGTTAATTATAAGGTGCTATGTAGTACAGCAGATCTCTAGAACTTAGTCATCCACATAACTGTAAGTTTAAACCTTTTGAATGACATTTTTCATTTCCCTCTTCCCCCATTTGAATGGAAATTGTCATTCTACATCTGTAAGTTTGGCTATTTCAGATATCTCATTTAAGTAGAATCATGCACTCTTGTTCTTCTGTGACTGAGTCATTTCACTTAGCTTAACGTCTCCCAGGTCCATCCATGTTGTCACAAATGGTAGGATCTGCTCCTTTTCTAAGGCTGAATACTATTCCATTGCATGTACATACCACGGTTTTGTTACCTATTTCTCTGTCGATGGACATCTGAATTGTTTCCGTATTTCAGCTATTAATAAAGCTGCTGTGAACATGGGAGTGCAGCTATCTCTTTGAGATCCTGATTTCAATCCCTTTGGATGTATAATCAGAAGTGGGATTGCTGGATCATACTGCAAATCTATTTTTAAGTTTTTGAGATATCTACATAATGTCTTCCATAGTGGCTGTGCCAGTTTACATTTTCACCAACAATGTACAGGGTTGAAACGTTACCACTCCTTACCAAGACTTTTCTTTGTTTTCTATAGTAAGGATCCTAACATGTGAGATGGTTTCTCATTGTGGTTTTGATTTGCATTTCCCTGAATATTAGTGATATTAAGAACCTATCCATATGTCTCTTGGCCATTTGTATGTCTTTTTTTGAGAAATGTCTATTCAAGTCCTTTGCCCCGTCCCTTTTTTTTCCCCTGAGGTAGATTCAGCCTGAGTTAACATCCATGGCCATTCTTCTTCTTTTTTCTTTTTTCTATGTGAGCCACTGCCACAGCATGGCTACTAACAGATGAGTGGTGTACATCCACACCCAGGAACTGAACCTGGGCCGCTGAAGTGGACTGCACAGAACTTAACCACTAGGCCACCAGGACTGGCCCCCTTTGCCCACTTTTTAAGCAGGTTGTTTGTTCTAGAGGGTTGTAAAAGTTACTTATATATTTTGGAAATTAATCCCTTATCTGCAAATGTTTTCTCCCGTTTCATAGTTTGTCTTTTTATTCTGTTGATTGTTTTCTTTGCTGTTTGATGTAGTCTCACTTCTCTGTTTTGCTTTCTTTGCCTGTGCTTTTGGTGCCAAATTCTTGAAATCATTGCAAAGGCCAATGTTATGAAACTATTTCTCTGTGATTCTTCTAGGACTTTTACAGTTTCAGGTCTTAAATCTTGTCAAGTTTAAATCTTGTCAAAGATTAGTTGACTGTATATGTATTGGTTTATTTCTGGGTTCTCTATTCTGTTCCATTGGTTTACATGTTTATCTTTGTGCCAGCACCATACAGTTTTATTATTGTTACTTTGTAATATATTTTCAACTTAGGAAGTGTGATGCTTCTAGTTTTGTAATTTTTTCCCCAAAGATTGCTTTGACAATCTGGGTTTTTTGAGGTTCCATATGATTTATTGTAGTAACATTGGCTTATAACACTATGTAAATTTCGGGTGTACACCATTATATTTTGATTTCAATTTGGACTATATCATGTTCACCATGCAAAGAGTAATTACAATCCATCACAATACACGAGTGCCTAATCACCCTTTTCGCCCTCCCCCTCCCCCTTCCCCTCTAGTATCCACCAATCCAATGTCTGTCTTTATCTGTTTGTTTGTTATTGTTATGTTTCATTTATGAGTGAGATCATACGGTATTTGACTTTCTCCCTCTGACTTAATTTGCTTAGCATAATACCCTCAAAGTCCACCTATGTTGTCACAACTGGCCAGATTTCATCCTTGTTTATGACTAAGTAGTATTCCATGTGTATATGTACCACATCTTCTTTATCTATTCATCCCTTGATGGACACCTAGGTTGCTTCCAAGTCTTGGCTATTGTGAATAATGCTGCAATGAACATAGCGGTGCATATATCAGAATACATTTGTGTTTTTGTGTTCTCTGGATAAATAGCTAGCACTGGAACAGCAGGAATGTATGGTAGTTGTATTTTTAATTTTTTGAAAAATCTTCATACTGTTTCCCATAGTAGCTGAACCAATACACATTCTCACCAGCAGTGAATGAGTGTTCCCTTCTCTCCATATCCTCTCCAACACTTGCTGTTTCCTGTCCTGCTAATTATATTTCATTTTGCCAGGAGGGAGGTGATGTTGCGTTATAATTTTGATTTCATTTCCTGACAGTTGGTGATATTGAACATCTTTTCATGTGCCTGTTGGCCATCTGTATATCTTCTTTGGATAAGTGTCTGTTCTATTCACTTTCCGTTTGTGTCTTCAGGTCTGAAGTATGTCTCTTGTATGCAGCATATAAATGGATCTTGTTTTGCTATCCAATCAGCCACTCTATGACTTTTGATTGGAGCATTTAGACCATTGACATTTAAAATAGCTTTCAGGGCCCAGCCTGGTGGTGCAGTGGTTAAGTGCACATGTTCCACTTCGGTGGCCCAGGGTTCACCAGTTCGGATCCTGGGTGTGGATTTGGCACTGTAGGGCAAGCCATGTTGTGGTAGGTGTCCCACATATAAAGTAGAGGAAGATGGGCACAGATGTTAGTGCAGGGCCAGTCTTCCTCAGCAAAAAGAGGAGGTTTGGCAGCAGGTGTTAGCTCATGGCTAATCTTCCTCAAAAAAATAAATAGATAAAATAAAATAGGTTTTGATAAGAAGGTAATTATTGCTATTTTGTTACTTTTTTCTGGATGTTTTAGAAGTTCTTCTCTCTTGCTTTCTTGTTCTCTTCTTCTCTTCCCTTGAAGTTTGATGGCTGTCTCTAGTATTACATTTGGGTTACTTTCTCTTAATTTTTTGTGTAATTATTATAGGTTTCTGGCTTGTGATTACCATGAGGTTCATTTATAATAACCTGTGTATACATCAATGTATATTATGCCGATGGTCTCTGTAGTTTGACCTCTTGCTAAAAGCTCTACTCTTTTACTCACCTCCTCCCACATTTTATGTTTTTATATCATATGTCAACTCTTTCTTTGTGTGCGTGTATCTCTTACCCTCTTATCGTGGAAATAGCACTTTTAATACTTTTGTATTTTAACCTTCATAGTTTCTTCATAGGTGTTATATCTGCTATCTTTATTGTATATTTGGCTTTCCCTGTATTTTATTGATTTTTTTGATAGTTTTTTATTCCTATTTGTGGTCTTCTCTTTCCCACTTAAATATGTCCCTTTAGCATTTCCTGTAAGGCTGGTCTCTTGGTGATTACACTCCTTTAGATTTGCTGGTCTGGGAAACTTTTAATCTCCCCTTTCATTCTGAATGATAGCCTTGCTGGGTAGAGTATTCTTGATTGTAGGATTTTTCCTTTCAGCACTTTAAATGTGTCATGATACTCCCTTCTAGCCTGTAAGGTTTCTGCTGAGAAATCAGCTGACTGCCTTATGTAGTTTCCTTTGTATGTAATTTGTTCCCTTTCTCTTGCTCCTTTTAGGATTCTCTCTTTATCTTTAATTCTTGACATTTTAATTATAATCTGTCTTAGTGTGAGCCTGTTTGGGTTTATCTTCTTTATTGCTTTCTGTGCCTCCTGTATGTGTATGTCTGTTTCATTCCCTAGGTCAGGAAAGTTTTCAGCTGTTATTTCTTCAAATAGAGTCTCTGGCCCTTTTTCTCTCTCTTCTCCTTCTAGGACACCTAGAATAGGGATGTTTGTGAGCTTTATGTTGTCCCAGAGATCCCTTGGACTTACCTCATTGTTTTTAATTTTATTTTCTTTTATCTGTTCAGCTAGGGTCACTTCCTTTAGTCTTTCATCCAGCTTGCAGATCTATTTTTCTCTATCATCCACTTTACTTTTGAGTCCCCATAGTGAATTTTTCATTTTCAGTATTGTATTCTTCATTTCTCATTGATTTTTTTTTATTTCCCAATTTTTTGTTAATGTTCTTACTGAGTTCATCCTTTCTTCTCCCAAGATCAGTGAACATCCTTCTGACTCTTTATTTAAACTCTTTGTCAGGTAGATTGTTGATCTCTGTTTCATTTAGTTCTTTTCTGGGGTTTTGTCTTGTTCCTTTACTTGGAACATATTCCTTTGTGTCCTCATTTTGCCTCTTTCTCTGCTTATATCTATGTATTTGGTAGGTCAGCTATACTATATCTCCCAATCTTGGAGAGGTGGCCTTATATAAGAGATGCTTTATGAGGCCCAGCAGTGTGTTTCCCCTTCATCACCAGGTCCAAATGTTCCAGGAATGTCCCCTATGCGGGCTATGTGAGTCCTTCTGTTGTGGCAGGGTTACTCTTGCTGCAGGTGTCCAGGGAGGCTAGGCTGTCCCTTGGCCAGCTGGTAGTAATGCTCAGCTCTGTGTGGCTTCTGTGGGCACTTCGGTCACTTTATTGGCCATGCACAGCCCCAGTACAGTTGGCTACAAGGTCTAATAGAACATTCCTGTTGCAGTTGTCTGTTAAGTAGGCCCCCAGTTTGGCTAGTTGCTAGGCTCAGGAGCTTACAATTACTGTAGGCCTCTGGCCTGCAAGGCTTTTGTCAGCTCTCTCAGGATTGCACCTGAGTGAGGCTGGCCCCAGACATGGGAGCACCCAGTTATGTGGGGCTTTGGAAGGTCAGGCCGATCCCGTGTGTGACTGCTTGAGAAGCACAAATCTGCTGTAGCAAACAAGCCTCACTGCCCATAAGGCTACACACCCATCAATGCAGTCCTGCCCCAAGCATGTGACCCACCCCACTGAGACAGACCAAGTAGTCATACTGCAGATGCCCCAAACACTCCACCAATGTAGGCCCCATCCCAGCACATCCCCTGCCCCACAGAGGTGGACCTACTGCCCTGCTGCAGAGATTCCGGGGAACACACCAATGCAGGCCCTCAAGTTCCCCAAGGGCTTTCTGTCGGTTGGGGCCAGTCCCTAGCATATGCTGCCTGCCCTGGCTGAGCTGGATTAAATCTCTGTTCTAGCGGGTGGGGCAGATGTTTCTGCTAAGAGGCCGGGGAAGGACTAGAATGGCGTCTGCCAACTTCTGTCAGCACACCTGTACCTGGTCACAATAACAGCTGGCTCCAATGTCTCAGTCCCTATGGAGTACTCACCTCACAACAAGATGTACCTGGAGCCTTTCAAGTGAGTCTCTTTTCATGAAAGGACTATGCACCTTTCTTTTTCATGATTTTAGGTTGCTTTGTGAAATGGGTGACTGTGTGTGGGCCCTTTAAGAACATGCTTTTTTTTGACTTCTGTTTGATAGTTTTCTTGAGGTATTCCCAGTTCTAGTTAATAGCCTCAAAACCAGATAGTATGACTCTTGTCTTGGTTGTGCTGAGTCCAAATGCTGCTTGTTGTGGTAACGCTCACCTACTCAGGTCCCTCACTCCTCCAGGTAAGGCTTCATACCTTAGGATTGCTCTCAGCCAGCCACAAAGCACTGCAGCTCAAAGGTGGCTTCTTTCTCTCCAGAAGGGATTTCTGCCTCTTCCACCTCGGTCAGCAGTGTCCTTTGTTGTGGGGTTCTTTTTATCTAGTTTTCAGTTCTCTCTCAGGGATAATTGTTCCAAGAGTAGTTGTAAATTTGTTGAGTCCGTTGGAGGAGGTGAGTTCAGTCTTCCTATGTTGTCATCTTGACACCTTCTTTCCTGTTTACTTCTTAACTACTTCACAAGGGTAGTTTGAAGCTGACCACAGATAGATTGCACTAGCAAAGGAGGAAATAGTTCTTAATGTGGCTTCATTTAAGCTGCTCAGATATTTATTTTCATAAATAAACTGTGGTGACACCAGTTTTCAAGCCTACAGTAATTGAAATTGAGATTTCTCAATGTTTAAAAAATATTCTCACTATTTCCAGCCCAAGTAAAATTGTATAAAATGGCCCTTATATAAGTGTACTGTCCAATAAAGCAGCCAGTGGACATATGTGGCTATCTACATATTATTTTGAATTCATGCAAATTAAATAATATTTAAAAATAAAAATTTAGTTCCTCAGTCTCACTAGGCACATCTCAAATGCTCAGTAGGAATTGAATAACTTTTCTATATTAACACTTACACAATAGTTAACATGGATTTCTATATTGACAGTTATACAATTGTTAATATAGACTCAACATAACCTGGCCCAGTCTGCCTTTCTAGTTATTCTATTTCCATAAACCTTATCTTCTAGCTGTGAATAAACTTGATCCCTTAGTGGTACAGAGCCAAAAACCTTGTCTGATGTACTTTTTTTGGCATTATTTTTCATGCTTACTTAGTTCCTGTGAGGGCCTTCTCGTTTAGTTACTTAGAAATTGGAGGAAGCATGGTTACTGTTTGACTGACTGCTGGAGGCCAGTTGAGATGATATAGAGAATTTTAACTCTAGAACATTAGAACAGCTTTTTTGTAAAGACAGGAAGGACAAATGAAGTAGCTAATTATGGGAACAGGAAACCTCAAACAAGAGGTCTTTAGAGTTTTTACTGTAAGAGCCAGGAAATTTAGTGCTACTCTGTGGCATAAAGATTAGACATTAGGACAAACAACCAAGGAGGTGGGAACCTGGCCAGGTGAGACTACTCCTCCCAATAGAGTGAGGCAGACCATCTTTATCTGGGAGCTACTGGTTATTCCAGACATCCTTTACTTCAGCAGAGGACAGGAACAGCATGCTGCTGTGACTTGACAAGCCTCTGAGGTTTGAAGCTGTGACCAGAAAGCTTGAAGGTGTGACTAGAAGCTGTGTGCTAAGCTTCTAGCTGACAAAGTTAACGTTGTCAGGAAGGAATGAGTAAAATGTGTGGTTTCCCAAATGAAAAAATTTGCAGCAAAGCAGCCAGGAAATAAATATTAGAATGCTTTATATATTCATGTTGTGTATGTGTTTTGCAGAAAAGTGAATTCAGAAGACAGAGTTCCAGAACATTCAAAGCAGTCATAAATTTTCTCATCTATTTGTTTTTTTAACAGTGGTTGTGATAGATGAAGTTTGGTGCTTCCAATTTTGTGCTGTGATCAAAGCACCATGATAGGAGTTTCATTTAGTCCCATCGGAAGTTACTGCTGTTATCTTCTGATGCTGATTGTCTTCTCATTTAAGAAGAAATTTGCCTTTTCCAGAAATTCAGAGCTTGGTAATAAAAATAAACTAGAGCTTAGAGGGAACAGCTACCAATTTGGCTTTACACTCATTAATGTCATTCTGCCTCTCTCTAAAACTGAAAAATTTAGATTTGTAGTCAACTTCTCTTATCTTGAACATGTTCATCGAGTGCACACGTAGGTATCATCTCTCTTCTATGTGCTGCAGTTAGAATAATGAACAAGACAGATGAGGTACTCACCCTGTGGAGTTTATGTAGAGGAGACAGACAACTATGTAAGTGTTAAAAGGTGTCAGTGTGTCAGGATATCTGGCTTGTGGTCCTGGCTCTTTACAGCTAGGAGGGATCTGAACCTCAGACCTCACATAATAATATTTAATATTTAAGGTGTACCTAATATGTTTTCCAAGTCTGGTTATGGACTTTATATACACTATCTCATAGTAAATATTAATATTAATTAATTTAGTATTAAATTAAATATTTTCAGAATATTATTTCTATTTTATTGTAGTGAATCTAAACTTTAGAGAAGTGAAGTGACTTGCCTCAAGTCACACATAGAAGCTAGGGCTGGTATTTCAAACCAGATCCGCCTGGTTCCAGAATTCATGCTTTGTGGCAGAGGTTTGTTGAAAATCCAGGCCCTTCGAATCCACAGTCCATTTGTGCTCTGTGTATTCACTCAGGACTGATTTTAAACATGGATCAAGAATTAGCAATAATGTGTTCTTTGACAAGTCAATTAACCTCTTAACATTAATTTTTTCATTTGTGAAATGGAGACAATAATTAATAGCTGTCAGCTTTGAGAGGTTTCAATATGCTTATACACACAGTAGGTCCTCCAATAAATGATAGTGTCTCTGCCACCTTCTTGACAATCATTACTCTTTCTCCACCCCTACACCCTATATTTTTTCAGCAAAGCTCTTTTATGTCTTTATTTTTGGCATTGCGATAGAGGGCTGGGGTTCTTTCTCTGTTTTGAAATTGATAAAGCCAATCCAAGATTAGGGTAAACTTGCTGCTTGGTAAGTATTCCTGAAGTGTCCAGACTCTTCTCATGAAACTTTGCTATATTACTGAATTAAATTAGTCTCTGGGAGGTATTTCAGCGGCCTGCCTGTGCCTGGTGACAAGTGGTAGACCTCAGTGGGGATTCAGAGATTAAGAACGTCATCGGGGGACAAGTAGGCCAGTTGAGGGCAAACAACAGGCAGCATAACCTAGACTGGGTGCTAGTGGTCAGAACACTCAGTAGACCATGTCTGTAAAGTAATAGGGAGGAGAGATGGGGGCATGAGCAGGGGGAATGAGAAGGATGGGGAAGTCTTCTAAAGTGGGACAGTTTAGCCGTGGCTAGAAGTGGGGAAGAGAAGAAAAGAATAAGCAAGACATTTGGCCACATCTGGTGAAATCGGGGTGGGTTTGGCTCGGCATAATCAAATTCCCCTATGTTCCACACCTCACTCCTCCTCCTCCACACTCCATATTAACCACTCTCGCCTGATTTGAAGAGCAATTTAAATTGGCTTCACAGAGCTGTACGTCAGAAGGTTGACAAGGCCTGTTTCAAACAAAAGTGAAATTCAATGAGAGAACTTGGGTGTATTCTGGCACAGTTTGGCTCATAGAAACAGAATTCTAGAAAGAAATTTCTTTTAGCTGGAAGGTTGTAGATCTTCATGAAGTAAGATTTGTACACAAAACTCAACTAGAGGAATAATGCAGCAGTATCTCATAAAAAATCACTCGTGAACATTGCATACAT
The DNA here is from genome assembly GCF_021613505.1 of Equus quagga. Lineage (NCBI taxonomy): Eukaryota > Metazoa > Chordata > Mammalia > Perissodactyla > Equidae > Equus > Equus quagga. The sequence continues at coordinate 47,174,374 of NC_060267.1, forward strand.
GACTAGTGGTGTATAATGGGAACAAATTTTCTGGAGGGTGTTTGGTAATATGTATCAAAGTTCTTTATTGTATATACTCCTTCAGCCCATAATTTCGTGTTTATCAAAGTTTCCTAAGAAAATATTCAAAAGTACAGGTCAAATATTTTTTTTATTAAGATTATGGTAGTTTTTTATACTGTCAAAAATTTGGGAACCACATAAATGTCTGACAGTAGAAGATTACTTAAATAAATTATTGCATAATCCACATGGATAATAACTATATCTGGTTATAAAATGACATTTTACATAAATAGTTTTTAAATGAAGAAATTTTTATTTATTAAAAAGTTATAGATCAAAAACATTGTCTATGGAATGACACCACTTTGATAGTAAACGTAACGCACGGATAAAAAAGTAGAATATGCACCAAAATTTTTTTACTGGAATTATGGACGTTTTAAAATAATTTCTAAAATACATTTATCTGCAATAAACATAAATGGGAAAGAGAAATAGTCTTTTTTTCAAGTAGCAGCATATAAGAGAAAGTTTCTAACAGATTATTTATGAGTTGAATCAAGTAGTACACATTTTTGTGTATTTGTATATATATATATATTTATACATATACATTTTAATAATTTGTCTTTACTAGTAGTTTCCTTTAAGTATGCCAGTCTTTGTTAAAGATATTAGTTTGTGTTTCTCCAAAGCTGTGTTCATTTATCTTTTCAGTCCTCAAATATAGATTTTGAATGTTATTTTGTGAAGTGTACCAAGTGTTTGGTTACTTGAAATGGAGGAAGATATAACTGGTGACCATTTTTCCTTTCCCGTCAACCTCAGCTTTTATCATACAATTTCCTTTTATCACTTTGGTCAAGAGGAGGGGCAGACAATTTTGAGTTGGAGTACCACTCAGAGACAATTCATTTCTGCCTTCCGTCTTACAGCCTCTCACACCCAAGGGATCCAGGATTGGAAAGGCCGACTTCTCCCACCTTGTTGTTGGGTCAGCTTTCTCCTCCTGCATCGCTGCATGGCACAGACACAGGTACCCTCTGCTCTTATTCTTTCAGATCTTTGTATCTGAGTATACTGTTAGTCCTACTTGTAAAGAAAAAATTCTAGGAATATGGCATTTTATTACAAATGACTTGACATGAACATGGGATCGATGGGAAAGCATTCTCTATTGATTGTTTTAGAACTGCATTAACTCAGAAGGATGTGAAAACTGTAGTTCAGCATTCACGGAAAGTTATTTTCTTTTTTTCAATATGCTACAATTTTTTCTTTGTGTTATCTAAGTGAAGAGGGCTTTGGGGGGTTAATTACATTTGGGCCTAATGATTTACGTATTATCTTATCAATCTTAAATGATTCTGTAATAGAAAAGATTCCTTTTCCTTAGGAAATTAGAGAAAATGTGAACAAGTTTAGAAAATTTTGTAAATTAAAAAAATTTTTAGAGAATATAGTTACATGTGCAATTTGCTTTCCATATTTCTTGTTTTGTGGATATCATCTTTTCCCCTTGATTAGTATAAACAGCAAGGTAAATTTTAAATATTTACTATTTAAAAATTTCTTTTTATATTAGTATCCATTAATAGATTGAATCCTATATGGATATTAAGTAATGACTACCCACTAACAAATGTTATTTTCACATAGGCTTCTTGACAACATCATACACTAGAAGATTATTTCTAAAATTTTAGTATACATGGAATCATTTGGGATTAAAAATACAAGTGTCTAGGTTCCAACCTAGCAGATTTTTATCCAGCACATCTTGCATGGGGCACTGGAATCTGGAATGTTAACCAGTCTGCAATGTTAACCCTCAGTAATTCTTTTGCCGATAGTGTATGGGATACACTTCGGGAAATACTCTGGTAGAGTCATGCTGTAATTGAATAGAATACAAGAAGTTTTTAATATTTATATGTAAATCTGAACATGTATATTAAGTTTTTTTTAAAGTCAAGAGATTTATATTTTTTCAGAATTTTAAGAACATAGAATTTTGGTTGTTTGAATTGATAGTTTTAAAAGTATTTCAGTAATTTGGGATGGTATCAATTCTGCCTAACATTTGTATATGTCTGTTGAACATTTTGAGCTATACTGGCTGGGGCAATAGGACCCAGCCTGTTCAACGTATTGCTAGTTTCTTAAAAATTCTCTCTGTACTTTTAAATAATTATGGAAGTTATCATTAGCAATATAAATGACTTTGTCAGAGGTATAGAAAGGTTTTCCATTTCTTTTTTTTTTTTTTCTGAGGAAGATTCACCATGAGCGAACATCTGCTGCCAATCCTCCTCCTTTTGCTGAGGAAGACTGGCTCTGAGCTAACGTCCGTGTCCATCTTCCTCTACTTTATATGTGGGACGCCTACCACAGCATGGCTTGCCAAGTGGTGCCATGTCCACACCCGGAATCTGAACTGGTGAACCCCAGGCCGTGGAAGCGAACGTGTGAACTTAGCTGCTGCCACACTGGCCAGCCCCTCCATTTCTTATATAAATCAAACTAAGACTACATGCTTTAGGCACTTAAAGGAGTTAATAAACACCCCCCTCTTTACACATAGGGATATACACACATACCTCTTAATCCTGGATATGTTCCTACAGACTGACATTTTAATTTGTCTTTACATAGAAATAATCCTGTTGCGAAGTTTTAATGCAGAACATATTTTTCTTGTTACTCTAGACATGAGCAATCAGGAAGTGACTTATTCCTCCTTGAGATTTCTTCAGGCTCCTTCAGAGTCACAAAATAGATTAAGCCCTCGCAGTACTCAAAGACCTGGGAAAACTGATGACAAAGGTATATGTTTTAAGCATCTACATTCACTCGTCTTTTATGGATTCTCAAACTTTAGACTTTTGAAGAAAGTGTTTCTATCCATACTTCAGATTCTCAGATGTTGATATGAAATCATAATTGCGTAGACTAGTAGAATGAGTCTCTTTTTTTAAGTTTGTGAGAATGGAGAAATTAATGAATTCTTTTAAATTTGAGAAGCTAATAGAATGTTTTCAAATTTGTTTCAAAAGGAATTCATGAGGCCTTTAAAAGTAAAGGGCAGAGCCAGCCACGATGGCCTAGCGATTACAGTTTGGCTTGCTCCACTTCAGCTGCCTGGGTTTGGTTCCCGGGCGTGGAATCACACCACTCATCTGTCAGTAGTCATGCTGCGGTGGCAGCTCACATAGAGGAACGGGAAGGACTTACAATAGAATATACAACTGTGTACAGGGGCTTTGGGGAGAGAGAGAGAGAGAGAGAGGAAGATTGGCAACACAGTTAGTTCAGAGCAAATCTTTCAAAAAAGAAATTAAAAGTGAAGGACAGACTAGAGTCTCAAGAAAACATTGCATTTCCTAGAGAAATAGAAGTCTTAAAGAATGAGAAATCTAAAATGTGCCTTAGAAGAAATGTTTTTATTCAAACAAAAGATAGGTGTCTTAAACACTTACAAAACTTCATGGCAACAAAGAAGTCAAAATGTTCAAATCAAAAGGAGCATTCTAACTTTTCTGTTCTTTCTCTCTCCCCTCAAATATTGTCACAAACTCTAAAGTGAGAATAACTTTTACTTGTTTAATCTAGTGGCAGAGATACAACTTTTAGAAACCGAAGACCTCAAGATTAGGAGGATAAATATAGTAATGACCAGAGAAAAATAGAACTGATGGAAAAGAAAGTTGATTTCTAGAAACACCTTTAAAGATGAACCCCAATCACATTTGCAGCTTCAGAATATCCACTATTGGCCTCCAATTTCTCAAGAATATTGACTCCCTTTCCTTGCTCTTCATGATTAATTGTCATCTCAGGAAGGAGTATATACGACAGTGTAGATTCTCATAAATGTGTATTGTGTCTATTGCCATCTGTGCTTTTGTAAGGGGTGTGCTTTTAAAATCCTATAGGACTGTTCTTGGGTGTAACATTTCTACAATGAGTGTACGTCAGACAGAAATTGGAAACTTTAAAACTGTAATTATGAGATCACAAATTTAAATCAGTTTGCATGATACCTTTTTGTAAAATTTTTAGAGAAGATTGTCTTTTTGTTCCAAATGTTGTCCTAGGTTAAGGTGAGTAGTGGGCCTGGCTCTATTCCTAATGATTATTTTCTTCTTTCCTTCTTTAAAGAGACTTCAGTTCCCTGGCATCTCTTGGTAGTGACTCTTGGGATCCTCTGTTTACTTCTTTTGGTGACAGTCACAGTGTTGGGAACAATGAGTGAGTAACTGAAATATATCCTTCAAGTCTGAGTGATAGCAGTAACTGGCAACTGCACACATATTAAACATGCTCAAACAATTGTTCCTTGGCTGTAATCAGGAAATGTCCCAGGTGTCTGTTTTTTTGGTGATTTTTCCACAGACACATCACAATGTCGTTTTCATTTTACTTACCTATTCCAGTGACTTCATGTGTAATGTGCTTTCTCATTCTGTATAATACGTGGTAACATTCCTCTGATACGGGACCTACTAATATTCTGCCTACTGAGTAGATCATTGTGAATGTTGGCTGAACATTCTCAGAGAAGCAACTGTTCAAAAGAAATTATGACGTTCTCTAAGTATAAAATGAAGAAGTGGTTTAATAAAAATAATTATTCTATGCATGGATGTTAGATATCTTGAATTCAACCTTTAGCTTTTATTTGAAATCCTTGACATCTTTAGGGAAAATCATTCAGATGATTTACTCAGATCAGATTATATACTTGGATCTTCCTCTCTTTTCTTCTGTGGATATTCCATCTACTCCGATGATAATGGTGCCATTTCTTCGTGTGTCTTCGTGCAGATTTTTGTACTCAGAAGACATGTCGCTAAATGTTGATTGACTGATTTCCACTTTTAGATTTATTTTTAAATGATGTGCTAACTGTTAAAAAGAAACTAAACTGAATGGTGAGGTGTTACCATTATAATTTTATTCAGATATCTTATTTTATTCTATGCTTACATTGCTAACAGTGAGAAATTTGATGTTTCTATTTCTCTGGCCAGTTTATGGAGATG
>NC_060267.1:47183143-47209961 GCF_021613505.1 Equus quagga
TTATTTAAGAAAAACCCTGCACATATTTAACATGTACAATGTGATGAGATTAGACATAGGCATACACCAGTGATACCATCACCAAAATCAAGCTAATAAACATGTCTATCACCTCCAAAATTTCCTTGTGTCCTTTGTGTGTCTATCTTTGTGGTAAGTACACTGAGCATGAAGTCTACCCTCTAACAATTTTTTAAGTGCACAATATTATACTATTACTTATAAGGCACTACGTAGTACAGCAGGTCTCTACATCTTAGTCTTCTTATATAAGTGTAACTTTAAACCCTTTGAATGACATTTTTCATTTCCCTCTTCCCCCATTTGAAAGGCAATAGTCATTCTACTTCTGTAAGTTTGGCTATTTCAGGTATCTCCTTTAAGTGGAATCATGCACTTTTGTTCTTCAGCGACTGAGTTATTTCACTTAGTGTAACATCTCCCAGGTCCATCCATGTTGTCACAAATGGTAGGATCTGCTTCTTTTCTAAGGCTGAATACTATTTCATTGCATGTACATACCATGGTTTTGTTGCATGTTCCTCTGTCGATGGACATCTAGCCATATTTCCTCCTGTTTTTATGGCTAAGTAGTATTCCACTGTGTATATATACCACATCTTCTTTATCTATTCGTCCCTTGATGGACACCTAGATTGCTTCCAAGTCTTGGCTATTGTGAATAATGCTAAAATGAACATAGAGGTGCAAATTTCTGCACAATTCGTGTTTTCATGTTCTATGGATAAATACGCAGCAGTGGAATAGCAGGACCGTCTGGTAGTTCTATACTTAATTTGTTGAGGAATCTCCGTTCTGTTTTCCATAGTAGCTGAATCAGTTTGCACTCCCACCAGCAGTGTACGAGTGTTCCCTTTTCTCCACACCCTCTCCAACACTGTTGTTTCCTGTCTTCTTAATTATAGCCATTCTGATGGGAGTGAGGTGATGTCTCCCTGCAGTTTTTACTTGCATTTCCCTGACAGTTAGTGATGTTGAACATCTTTTGATGTGCCTGTTGGACATCTGTATATCTTCTTTAGAGAAATGTCTGTTCAGATCTTTTGTCCATTTTTTTAATTGGTTTCTTAGTTTTTTTTCTTTTTGAGATGTATGATTTCTTTGTATATTTTGGATATTAACCCCTTATCAGATATATGGTTTGCAAATATCTTCTCCCAATTGTTAGGTTGTCTTTTTGTTCCGTTGATGGCTTTCTTTGCTGGGCAGAACCTTTTTAGTTTGATGTAGTCCCATTTGTTTATTTTTTCTATGGTTTCCCTTGCCTGGTCAGATGTGGTACTTGAAAATATGCTGCTAAGACCAATGTCGAAGAGCATACTGCCTAAGTTTTCTTTTAGGATTTTCATGGTTTCAGTTCTTACATTCAAGTCTTTAACTCATTTTGAGTTAATTTTTGTGTATGGTGTAAGATAATGGTCTACTTTCATTCTTTTGCATGCAGCTGTTCAGTTTTCCAAACACCCAGAAGTCATTTGTTGAAGAGACTTTCCTTTCTCCATTGTATTTTCTTGGCTCCGTAGTTGAAAATCAGCTGTCCATAGACGTATGGCTTTATTTCTGGGCTCTCAGTTCTGTTCCATTGATCTGTGTGTCTGTTTTTGTGCCAGTACCATGCTGTTTTGGTTACCATAGCTTTGTAGTATATTTTCAAATCAGGGAGTGTGTTACCTCCAGCCTTGTTCTTTTTTCTAAGGATCTCTCTGTTATTTGGGATCTTTTATTGTTCCATATAAATTTTAGGATGCTTTGCTCTATTTCTGTGAAAAATTTCATTGGAATTTTTATAGGGATTGCAGTGAATCTGTAGATTGCTTTAGGAAGAATGGACATTTTAACTATGTTAATTTTTCCAATCCAATAGCACGGAATATCTTTATATTTCTTTGTGTTGTCTACTATTTCTTTCCACAAAGTTTTATAGTTTTCAGTGTATGGGTCTTTCACCTCCTTGGTTAAGTTTATTGCTAGGTATTTTATTCTTTTTTGTTGCAATTGTAAATGGAATTATTTCTCTTTCTACTACTTCATTGTATGGTATAGAAATGCAACTGATTTTTCTATGTTGATTTTGTATCTGGCAACTTTATTGTATTCATTTCCCATTTCTAAGAGTTTTTTTAGTGAATTCTTTAGAGTTCTCTCTATATAAAATCATGTCATCTGCATATAGTAACCGTGTCAGTTCTTCCTTTCAAGTTTGGATCCCTTTTCTTTCCTTTTCTTGCCTGATTGCTCTGGCTAGGACTTCCCATACTATGTTAAATAAAAGTGGTGAAAGTGGGCATCCTTGTCTGTGTCCTGTTCTTAGAGGGACAGCTTTCAGGTTTTCTCAATTGAGATTGATATTAGCTGTGGGTATGTCATGTAGGACCCTTATTATGTTAGGTACTTTACGTCTATACCCATTTTATTCAGAGTTTTTATGATAAATGGATGCCGTATCTTGTCAAATGCTTCCTCTGCATTTATTGATATGATCATGTGGTTTTTATTCTTCCTTTTCTTAATGTGGTGTATCACGTTGATGGATTTTGGATGTTGAACCATCCCTGCATCCCTGGAGTAAATCTCAGTTGGTAATTGTGTATGATCTTTTCAGTATATTGTTGTATTCGATTTGCTAGTATTTTGTTTAGGATTTTTACATTGATATTCATCAGTGGTACTGGCCTGTAATTTTCTTTTTTTGTGTACTCCTTGTCGAGTTTTGGTATCAGGATAATGGTGGCTTCATAGAATGTGTTAGGAAGCTTGCCCTCCTCTTCAGTTGTTTGGAAGAGTTTTAGAAGGACAGGTATTAAGTCATCTTTAGTGTTTGGCAGAATTCACCAGGGAAGCTATCTGGTCCTGGACATTTAATTTTCGGAGGTTTTTGACTACTGTTGTGAGCTCCTTACTTGTGATTCTCTATTCAAACTCTCTATTTCTTCTTCATTTTTTTAAATGTTCTTTTTTTCCTCTTTTTTGAGGGACATTGGCACTGAGCTAACATCTGTTGCCTATCTTCTTCCTTTTTGTTTGAAGAAGATTGTCTCTGAACTAACATCTGTGCCCATCTCCCTCTAATTTGTATATGGCATGACACCACAGCATGGCTTAATGAGCTGTTTAAGTCTGTGCCCAGGATCTGAACCCACAAACTTGGGGCTGCTGATGCAGTGTGCACAAATCTGACTACAATGCCACCAGGCCGGCTCCTCTATTTTTTCTTGATTCAGTTTTGGAAGTTTGCATGATTCTAAGAATTCATCAATTTCCTCTAGATTATCTAATTTGTTGAAGTATTACCTTTTGTAGTATTCTTTTATAATCTTTTGTATTTCTGAGGTGTCTGTTGTAATTTCTCTTCTTTCATTTCTGATTTTATTTATTTTAGTCTTCTCTCTTTTTTTCTTGGTAAGCCTAACTAAAAGTTTGTCAATTTTATTTTTCAAAGCACCAGGTCTTAGTTTCATTGATTTTTTCTATTGTTTTTTTAGTCTCTATTTCATTTATTTCTGCTATGATTTTTATTATTTCCTTCCTTCTCCTTATTTTGGGCTTTGTTTGTCCTTTGTTCAGTTACTTCAGGTGCACTTTTAGGTTGTTTATTCTAGATTATTCTTGTTTGTTGAGGTAGGATTGTATTCCTATAAACTTCCCTCTTAGAACTACTTTTGCTGTATCCCATAAATTTTCATATGTCATTTATTCATTTCCATTGTCTCCAGGTATTTTTTTGATTTCTCTTTTGATTTCTTCATTGACCAATTCTTTGTTCAGTAGCATTTTGTTTAATCTCCACATATTTATGGCTTTTCCAATTGTCTTCCTGTAGTTCATTTCTAGCTTCACACCTTTGTGGTCAGAAAGGATGGTTGGTATTATTTGCATCTTCTTAAATTTATTGAGACTTGTTTTGTGGCCTAAAACTTGATCTATTCTGAGAAGGTTCCCTGTGCATGTGAAAAAAATGTGTATTCTGTGGTTTTTGGATGGAATGTTCTGTATATGTCTACCAAAACCATCTGGTCTAATGTGTCAGTGAAGGTTAATATCTCCTTATTGATCTTGTTTGGATGATCTGTCCATTGCTGTAAGTTGAGTGTTAAAGACCCTACTGTTATTGTGTTACTATTACTCATTTTATGTCTGTTAATAATTGTTTTATATATTTAGGTGTTTCTATGTTGGGTGCATAGATATTTACAAGTATTATATTCCTTTCTTGGATTCTTCTCTTTTTGCTTGTGTAGTGCCCTTCTTTGTCTTATGACGTTTGTGTTTTAAAGTCCATTTTGTCTGAAATAAGTCTTGCAAGCCTAGCTTTCTTTTCATTGCCATTTGCACGGAGTATCTTTTTCAATCCCTTGATTTTCTGTTTGTGAGTGTCTTCAGGTCTGAAGTGTGTTTCTTGTATGCTGCGTATAAATGGGCCTTGTTTTTTACCCAATCAGCCACCCTATGCCTTTTAATTGGAGCATTTAGTCCATTGACATTTAAAGTAGCTTTTGATAGGAATATATTTATTACCATTTTGTTACTTTTTGTCTTGGTGTTTTAGTAGTTCTTCTCTGTTCCTTTCTTCTTCTCTTGCTCTCTTCCTTGTTGTTTGATGGCTCTATTTAGTATTATGCTTGGGTTCCTTTCTTTTAGTTTTTTGTGTATTTATTATAGGTTTATGGTTTTTTATTACCATGAGGCTCATATATAATAACCTGTGTTTATAGTAATCTATATTGAATTCATGCTTTCTTTAGTTTGCTCGCTAAATGCTTTACTCTTTTACTCTCCTTCTTCCATAATATATGTTTTTGATATAGTATCTAAACTCTTTTTTGGGAGTGTGTATCTGTTACCCTCTTATCATAGAAATAGATAAATTTAGTACATTTGTCTTTTGACCTTCGTATTATCTTCATAGGTGTTTGATCTGCTACTTTACTGTATGTTTGCCTTTACCAGAGATTTTATTGCTTATTTTTCAACCATTTTCTTATTCCTATTTGTGGTCTTCTCTGTTCCACTTAAATAAGTTCCTTTAGCATTTCTTATAAGGATGATTTCTTGGTGATAAACTCCTTTAGTTTTTGCTTGTCAGAGAAACTCTTACTCTCTCCTTACATTCCAAATGATAACCTTCCTAGGTAGAGTATTCTTGACTGTAGGTCTTTTCCTTTCAGCAATTTAAATATGCTGTGCCACTCCCTTCTAGCCTGTAAGGTTTCTGTAGAGAAGTCAGCTCATAGCCTTATAAGGTTTCCTTTGTTTGTAACTTGTTCTCTTTCTCTTACCCCTTTTAAGATTCTCTCTTTATCTTTAATTCATGACATTTTAATTATAATATGTCTTGGTGTGGGCCTCTTTGGGTTTATCTTGTTTGACACCCTCTGTGCTTCCTGTACCTGGACGTCTTTCTTTCCTTAGGTAATGAAAGTATTCAGATGTTATTTCTTCAAATAGATTCTCTGTCCCTTTGCCTCTCTATTCTCCTTCTGGTACACCTATAATAGGGATGTTAGTGAACTTGATGTTGTCCCAGAGGTCCCTTAGACTGATCTCCTTCTTTTTAAATCTTTTTTTTATCTGTTCAGCTTTGGTGGCTTCCTCTAGTCTTTGTGAAGCTTGCTGATTTATTCTTCTCTATCTTCTACTCTACCATTTAGTACCTATAGTGAATTTTTCATTTCCAGTATTGTATTCTTCATTTCTGACTGGATCTGTCTTCTATTTCCCAGTTCTTTGTTCATGTTCTCACTGAGTTCATCCTTTCTTCTCCCAATATCAGTGAACATCCTTATGACTATTTGTTTGAACTCTTTGTTAGGTCGATTGTTTGTCTCTGTTTCATTTAGTTCCTTTCTGGGGTTTGGTTTTCTTCCCTTACTTGGAACATATTCCTTTGTGTGCTCATTTTGCCTCTTTCTCTGTGCTTGTATCTATGTATTAGGTAGGTCAGCCATATCTCCCAGTCTTGGAGAGGTGGCCTTATGTAAGAGATTTCTTATGAGGCCCAGCAGTGTGTTTCCCTTCGTCACTAATTCCAACTGTTCCAGGAGTATCCCCAGTATGGGCTATGTGCATTCTTCTGTTGTGGCAGGGTTGCTCTTGTTACAGGTGGCTGGGGAGGATAGGTGGTCCCCCTGGCCAGCTGGTTGTAATGTTCTGCTGTGTGTAGATTCTATGGAGACTTCACTCACTTTATCAGGCGTGGGGTGTCCCTGCACAGTTGGCTACATGGTCAGATAGCACATTCCTGTTGCAGTTTCTCTATTAAGTGAGTAGGCCCCAGCGTGGCTGGTCACTAGGCTCAGGGGCTTCTGAGTTCTATAGGGCTCTGCCCTGCAATCTCTTGTCAGCTGTCTCAGGATTGTTTCTGAGTGCCACAGGCCCCAGTCATGGGAGCACCCAATTGTGCAGACTTTGGAAAGTGGGGCCAATACTCTATGTGGCTGTTTGAGAAGCACAAGTCTGCTACAGCCAACAAGCCACACCACCCATAGGGCCACACACACTGTCAATACAGTCCTGCCCCAAGCGCTCACCCCAGTCCACTGAGGCAGACCCAGTAGCCTTACTCTAGAGGCCCCCACACTCCACCAATGCAGGCCCCATCCTAGCAAATGCCTTGCCCCACATAGCTGGACCCACTTGCCCTGCTGCAGAGGTTACAGGCAACCTGCCAATATGGGCCCACAAATTGCCCAAAGACTTGTTTTAGGGTAGGGCCAGACCCTAGCGGGGGGGCTGCTTACCCTGGCTGAGCTGGATTAAATTGGTGCTCTAGTGGGTGGGCAAGACCCTGGGCTAACAGGCCAGGGGAAATACTCCAAAGGTCTCTGCCACTGTCTGTGACAACATGCATGCACTAGGTCACAATAACAGTTGCCACCAATGTCTCAGTCCCTTGGGAGTTCTCACCTCTACCTAAGATGCACCTAGTGCCTATCAAGTGAGTCTCTTATCACCAAACGACTGTACACCTTTCTTTCTGATGATTATATGTTGCTTTCCAAAATGGGTGATTTTGTGTATAGGCCATTTAAGAGCAGGCTTTTGTTTCCCGTATGTCTAATGGCTTTCTTGTGGTATTCCCCATTGTAGATAACAGCCAGTATTAACAGATATTATGAGACTTGTCTCAGTTGTGCTGAGTTCAAAAGCTGCTTATTGTGGTAGCACTCCATGTTTCGGTCTCCCCCTTCTCCAGGGAAGTCTTCATACCTTAGGATTGCTCCTGGCTGGCCATGAAGCACCGCAGCTCGAAGGTGGTTTTTTTCTCTCCAGAAATGAATTTCTGCCTTTTCTTCTTCCGTCAGCAGTGTCCCTTGTTGAGGGGGTTCTTTTCATCCAGATTTAAGTCCTTTCTCAGGGATAATTTTTCCAAAAGTAGTTGTAAATTTGTAGTGTCCAAGGGAGGAGGTGAGTTCATAGCCCATCTTGATATCGTCTTTCCTGTTTACTTCTTAACTACTTCCCAAGGGTGGTTTGAAGCTGACCACAGAGAGGCTGCATTAGCAAAGGTGGAAATACTTCTTAACTTGGCATCATTTAAACAGCTCACACATGTATTTTCATAAATTAACTGTGGTGACACCAGTTTTGATCTCGTAATTTGAAAATTTGAAGCCTACAAGTGACTGAAATTGAGCTTTCTCAACATTCAAAAAACATTATTACTATTTCCAGCACAAGTAAAAGTGTATGAAATGGTTCTTATATAACTGCTCTGTCCAACACAGTAGCCAGTAGTCACATGGTTATCTAAATATTAATTTAAATTCATACAAATTAAATAAATTTAAAAATTCAGTTTGTCAGCCTCACTAGCCCTATTTCTAGTGCTCAGTAGCCATTCAGAACATTTCCACATCTCTGTTTGTAACATCCAAGAAGAACACAAAACACAAATGCTTTAGCACTTTTCAATCCTTATAGTGGTACTAGATGCCACCCCTGGTGGTCTAGTGGTTTAGATTTGGTGCTCTCGAAACTGTCGCCCTGGTTCTTTTTCCCATCAGGGAACCACACTATCCGTTAGTTGTCATACTGTGGTGGCTGCACATTCCTGTGATGCTGCATGCTATGCCACCAGTATTTCCAAATCCAGCAGGGTCACTCATGGTGGACAGGTTGCAGCAGAGCTTCTAGACTAAGACAGACTCAGAAGGACCTGGCCACCCACTCCCAAAACATTTGCTACGAAAACCATATGAGCAGCAGAGGTGCCTTGTCTGACATAGCACCAGAAGATGACAGGATGGTGCATAAGGCTGGGTTCAGCCCTGTTGGTCTGGGTTCATCTGTGCTTTACACAGGGTCCCTAGGAGCTGGAATTGACTAGATGGCAGTAACATACTGATACTAGAGGTCAACATTTTTGCATTTATTTAAGAGTTAAATATACAAGGGATTAAGTAAACATATTTTCATATTTCCTCTTAAAACCACGGTTAACGAGAAGTAGTCTTTTGAGTTCAGAAGTCTTTTTAGGGGATAAAGACTGTTATTGGCCCACAGATAAAGATCTTAACACTGTACATTCTATAAGTTCTATGGTCACAGTTCCGGTTCCTGTAGCTCTATTTTAGTAGGCACGAAGATGAACACTGGCACATGTGCCAAAAATCTGAAGGAAATGCATTAGGGAATCTAAAGATATTGAATGAGGCTCCCTACAAGAAAAACACAAACCAATTGGATTACGTCTACATTTTCAGAGATATGTGTAATATTGTGGTCAAATTTCTGTGGGATATTCTGTTAGTAAGTACAGTGACTAACTCATCTCAGTTTGCCTGGGACTTTCCACATTTTAAAACTGAAAGTCCCTCATCCCAGGAAATTCCTCAATCCTGGGCAAACTGAAATGGTTAATTTTCACCCTAATGGTAAGGGATGGTTCTTCATGCTTCTTGTGTATTTTTCACAATGTCAGGCTATAGTAGGAACTGAATAATTTTTCTATGTTAACACTTATACAATGGTTTATGTGGATTTCTATATTGACAGTTACACAATTGTTAATATAGACTAAACATTACCTGGCCCAGTCTGCCTTTCTAGTTATTTTATTTCTATGAACCTTATGTTTTAGCAATACTGAATTTTTTGGCTTTCCAAAGTCATGCATTTTCAGACAACTGTGCCTCTGCTTGGGCTATTTTCTTCGTGGAATGCTTTTCCATCCCTCTGAACATAGACTGAACTTATCCAACAAGGTCCAATTCAAATAGCAGACTTTGTCACCAGCCTTCCCTGATACTTCCCTTTCTTTAAATTCCTCTATTCCCCAATAAAGTGACTTGCTTCCTCTGCTGTACTACCAGCATTTAAAAAAATTCTTTCTTATACCAATTGCTCCCTTGAGCTCATATGTGTCTACATCTTTGCTTTCGTTTATAGACTACGAGTGCAAAGTGCTCTATTTTTGTTTTTTTAATTTTTATTTATTTATGTTTGGTGAGGAAGCTTGGCCCTGATTTAACATCTGTTGCCAATCTTCCTCTTTTTCCCTGAGGAAGATTGTTGCTGACCTAACATCTGTGCTAATCCTCCTCTATTTTGTACGTGGGTCATCACCACAGCATGCTGGCTGAACACTGTGTAGGTTCACAACTGGGATCTTAATGGTGAACCCTGGGGCGCCAAAGGAGAGCGGGTGAACTTAACCAGCATGCCACAGGGCCAGCCCCAGCTCTATCCTTTTGTTACTAGTGTCCAATCATTTCTGGCACATAGGAATGCTTGCAAAATTGATTGTATAGTGTTTTATATATTTAAAAGCTTATTTTACATGCAGAACCTCATTTGATTCTCTCAACAATTCTGTGAGCTTGGCAAAGTTGACCATAGTATATATGTTTGGCAGATGAACAAACAGGCTTAGAGATGGTGACTTGACCAAGGTTAGGTCCAGATAAGTGTTGGGAATGAATCCCAGGTCTTCTGATCTCCACTCTTTCTACTAAATCCCACTGACGGTTAAAGGTCATCCAGCAGTCAGAATTACTGTGTGTGAAGATAAAATAAGTGATGCAACAGTATTTGAAACATAGACTTTGTGTAAAACCTCACCTTGTCTTTTCCCATCATTCAAAACCCATGCCACTCTGGAACATTTTTTCGCTTCCTCAATTTAGTTTGATCAGGTAAGAAACCTCCGCTAAAACATTTGACCCTCAGTCAAATTGACAAAACTCCACAGGCCACTAAAGGTTAACCCTTACTGAATGAGAGAAGTTTTGTTATTAAAAGGATCTCTTTTATACCATGATATCAGGTATTCTCAGTTTCGATGTGCCTATCAAAATTGCAGCCCTTTTGTCTGATGGATTCTTTCCACTTCAGCTCTACTAAAACAGATTTCTAGCTGCCGGATAAGTAGCAATCCTTGTCCAAACGGGAAAGCTCCATGTGAGGAACCTAGCAGGAGAAAAGGGTTGTATTCCGCATCTGCTACCGAATCTGGGCTTTTTCTTTCCTCATCCCACCAGCTAAATGGGAATAATGCCACACCAAGCTCACAAGATCCCGCGAGAATTAGAGGCCCGGAAAAACGACTTGCAGACCTTAGTCCTAAACCCATAAAAAATGCTATCATAGCTTCACACTTCTGTGGTTTGCTAATGTAACATGATCTACTCAGTATTGAAAGTAAGACAATTACGATCCTAGTCGCTAGTACCCTCCATCCCATTCCTCTGGGTCTTTCCCCAAAAACGCCGCCTTCCAGCTTTCCTCTGGGGACCTGGGAGGCGGAAAGGGTGCGCGCGCAGCGACGCTTTATCCTGGGCGACCGACGTCACTGCTAGGCGCCCGGCGGCACTTTGGCCAGGTGTTCGGCGGGCTTTCCAGAGACAAAAATGGCTATGGCCGGGGATTTTTACCTGTGCTACTACGTAGGGCACAAGGGGAAATTGAGTTTGAGTTTTCGCCTGACCGTGAGCAGAGGAGGGGTCGCCGGCGCCGCCCCCAGCGCGGTGCTGAGCTGGGGAAGGTAGCGAGGCGGACCGGCCGCGCAGGAGGGCTGCGAGTGTGCAGTGTGAGCTGAGGCCACTGCTTGAGACGAAGCTCTAGGAGTTTAGGAATATATGAGGCATAAATGTGGTTCGTGAATAAAAGATAATTAGTAGGTGTAAATTAGTTCAGAAAAGGTAATCCTGCCAGATACTGAAAAGCTGAACCCACGTGAATCAGAATCCCAGACTCAGCGCAGCGCTTGGGACCTTGCAGGTCATCTAGTTTGTCGACCTAATACATAACGTGATCATTTCTGAGACTATCCCCACGGCTCAGGGATCCAATGGAGGCTTACAATCTTCTGGTGACCAGTAACTTTCCCACTACCCGTTCTTCCATTTTATTCATTCAGTCGCTGTGTGTGAGGCAACATGTCGAAAAACGGATGAGACCTGCTCCGAAGGGGGCCCTCGACGTGTAGAAAAATGAGCATAGTGATGTGTTTTGCTTACTTAAGTAGAGTTATTCTCCATTGGATGCATCGAGAATACAAAAAAAGGGGAGAGGCTAGTTCTACGTGAAGGAATCAGGACAAACTTCCTAGAGAAGTTGACGGTTGAGAGGAGTCTTGAAATGAGAGTATTTTTCTTGGTCTCTGAGGGAAAAAAGTCGTGGGAGCAGCATGAATAGAGGGTGACGTGGAACTGCCTGCTGCCCGCGTGGCGTGCAGCAGATTCTATCTTTTGACAGCTCCGATTCTCTTTAGAGAGGGTCATTGTGTATTGAACTCTTCGTAGAACAAGGACAGTCCAACTGCATAGACTTTTCTTTTTTAAATGCATATTGTTTTCTGTGCAACGTGTAAATACAAAAATTTAAGGTGCAGTAATGAGTAAGACTCTTTAATTTTCCTCGAGGAGTTATGTCTTGGTGGGAGACAGACATGAAACTAACCATAAAGCAGTTTGGATATTAAGTGCATTGTTCATGCTTTGGACAAAGTTCTATGAGAGGATGAAAGAAAGATTAGGGGAGGATCACGCAGTAGGAAAGGGGAAGCATATCAGACATTTCAGGCAGAACTTAAGGAACTAGAGCCCTGCAGTTATTTAGAAGCCATAATCACCTTATTCTCCCTTGTTCTCCTCAGGTCTCTTCTAAATTTAGCCAAGGAACCAATTTACCTGAATTCTCCATCTGTTTTCTTACATGATATTGTTTTCAGTGCCTTTTTGTGTGAACAGTTTACAGCTTGTTTATATCACCTTTAGCCAGTGACATAAATTAAGTAGTCTTATATCATCAAGAACATTTCATGCCAGAGCAGTGGTTCTCATCCGTTTATCTGCCACCACACCATCCACACACTTTCATCAGTAATATTGGCTCACAAAGACAATGATTCCTAAGGGATTCACCACATTTTAGAAGATCAGGACCACATTACCTTTGTACTTGGGCAACTGACCAGGCTGAGGAGAAGCATGTATCAGGGAGTACAAAAGTCATGATGGATTAAAACTAAAGGCAGATCAGCTAACAAACGGGCCAACTTTTATCTAGAAGCAGCATGTAGTTTATATGCTTCCTAGTCAGAATTCTAAGATACTGGCATTGCCATATTATATACATGCATTAAGCTGAAGGAAAGTAATTAACAGAGAACATTTTGGAGTAGTGGGGAAAGCATGAGTATCGGAAGAAGGCAGATCTAGACCTGAATCTTGTGTGACCCTGGGCAAGTTTGCTTAACTATTTTTTCAACTATGAATAGGTGAGAGAATAAACCCTACTTTTTGAGGTTGTTTTACAGATTAGACTAAATGCTCTGGGTAAATCACTTAGCACCAATACAAACATATAACATGAACTTTAAAAGAAATGTTTGAGGGGCCAACCCATTGCCGAGTGGTTAAGTTCACGTGCTCTGCTTTGGTGGCTGGAGGTTCCTTGGTTCAGACCCTGGGTGTGGACCTATGCATCCCACATAGAAGAAATAGAATGACCTACAACTAGGATATACAGCTATGTTCTGGGGCTTTGGGGAGGAAAAACAAAAAGAGGATGATTGGCAACAGATGTTAGCTCAAGGCCAATCTTCCTCACCAAAAAGCATAAAAAAAAAGAATGAGCCTTTGTTCTGAAACAGAAGACATCTTGATGTTAAAAATAGATAAATTAAAAAAAATAAAAATAGGGATCAGACCAGTGGTGTAGCAGTTTGTGTGCTTTGCTTGAGAGGCCTGGTGTTTGTCAGCTCAGATCTCGCACATGGTCCTATGTACCCCTTATCAAGCCATGCTGTGCCAGGCATCCCACATATAAAGTAAAGGAATATGGATACAGATGTTAGTTCAGGGCCAATCTTCCTCAGCAAAAAGAGAACGTTGGCAGCAGTTCTTAGCTCAGGGCTAATCTTCTTCAAAAAGTAAATAAATGAGTAAGTAAAAAATAAATAAAAGTAATAAAATAATAAAAGAAATGTTTGTTCCTTTTTCAGATTCCCTGTCTAGTTCTTGATATAGCTTAAGAAAATAGGCCTTAAAAATGGCCCTCCCATTATATTGAAAGACATTGAAGGCATGGAATACTTAAAAATTATAGTGAATATTTAAAAATTATATTGAGTCATGGAATATTTAAAAATTTGACTAACTTCAACTTACTAGTAAATTTTTGAGTATCTACATGTCTAGCATTGATCTTATGCTAGGAGGGAAAAAATACTAATAAAAGTAGTAGTTTAAAACAGTGTTTATCTTCAAAATTGCTTATGATGTCATTTCTTTACCTTTTTTAGCAATTTTTGCTATTATAGATTGAATTTTTTCCACTCTGCCAACAACAGCAATTACAAAAATCATGTCATGATCAGAAAAGAGGTAAGGATTTTTTGAATGTCTCGTTTTTTATATTTAGCTCATTTTTCTCATGTCTATTGAATTTACAAAAGTACATCCAAGGCTGTAGAGTAAAGAAGCCAATTTATAGATTGACAGGGCTTCTACGTACATTAGACGTAATTGTAGCATCTGTAACAACAAAAGAAGCAATCCAAATATATTAATTTGTAGCCCCACATTTGAACATACCATTTAATTTGTTTTATAATTTGTCATTCTATTCTATTCTATTCTATTCACTGTTAATTGATAACACTATGAATTTTAAATGAAAGGACAAAAGTTAGAGATAAAAAAAGTTCAGCGCACTATGATGTGCACTCGCATTCATCTCTGTTCACCTCATAGATTTTGCATTGTCACCGTTAAACACTTGGAAATATTTGAGTCCCATGTTACAGGATAATCAGTTTTAAAAGGGGGTTGGTGCAGTGAAGAGGGAAAAATATGTATTAAAGGAAAGGGCAAGAGAGTGAAGAAAAATCATAGTATGCATGATTCTCTCCCATCTTGTACTTTTGGAACCAGAATTAAATTTTTATGTGATATTCTATTTGAATATTCAGGGTCATAACTATGTTTTATCATTTCCTTCTGATTTGTGGGAAGAAGTAAAAGAGGCATTATGATATTTTTATTATAACATTTTTATTTTTATAGTTTTATTATAACATAATAAATATAGTATATTTATTATAACATATAGCATTTTATTATAACATTGTGTATGTTCTTATAACATACACAAGAGTATAACAGAAGTGAAGAGAATTATTGATGACAGTGAAATTACAAAAGAAGATGATGCTTTGTGTCTTCCCCCTGACGAGGCTGACTGACACGTTCATATTCAGTGAGTCTGTAGATGCATAAATATTAGAAATTGATAATATAATAGTTGTGTTTCTCTTTATTTATTTAAAATAGATCTTTATTGATTCTTTGGTTTTCCGTTTAGTGGGCACCTGGTAAATACTCTTTAATTTTCTTTGACTTAGCCTCATTTTCTGGGCTACCTCCTAGTAGTAAAGGAGTTGATACCTGGCTCTAAACTTAGACATCTTTCTGAACAGTCTTCTCTGTAGCCACCACAAAGTTAGGATGTTTTCACACTGTTATGAATAATTATATTGTACGTAAATCATTTTTATTAGGAATAGGTACAGGTGTTTGTTAAATTCAAGACTTAGGATCTCACTGACTATGTAAAATTTACTGTCTCCAAATTTATAACTTTGAAAAGTCTTATTTGCATCTTTGTGCCCCAGAGAGGGATTTCATTGGTTTCTTTATTCAGACTGACCATTGCCTTTGCCTCTCATACTCCCTGCAGAGTAATTGATGTGTCTCAAAGGGCTTCTGAAGAGCTCTGGAGGCCTGATTTCACTGGGCAGAAAGATAGTGTGATTTCTGAATTGGATCTTTTCAACTCTTGGAGAAATGAGATATGACCCAGGAGGAAGAAAATTTTAACTTCATTTTTGTATATTCCTGAGGATTATACTTTCTAACACCTTCTTTGCCTAGAAGAAAATGTAGAGAAGTCTAACATGCTGACACTCTGTAGCAGTAACTTAACTCTTCTATTTTAAGAGGTGTTATTTAGGAAAGCAAAGGCAATAGTTAACAGTATTTATTTTATGCAGTGTACACACTTGTAAAAAGTAATTTTAGATCTGTTTATTTTATGCATATATGCATATGTACTCAAAACCAAACTGCAGCAGTAAACCCTTTGTCTGTTTTAGATTCAGGGAGAGCCCAGTGTTTCCATCTACTCACTTAGTGATGTGTTCATGTGTTTTGGTTCATGGGGAGGATTAGGCATGCTCCAGAAATTGTCTGTTGGATCTTCAGGTCAAAGACTTTATGATTGTTTGAGAGTCTTAGCTAATTCTCCATTGTGTGTGTGCCATGAGCTGTGCATAATTAAGTCTTCTGATCAAATGTGTAGCTAAGTCTGTCTGTAATGTCTTCTCTTCCTTAGCCTGAAAAATTACAGACATAACCTCTTAATTATTGGTTTTGGATTTGCAGTTAAAGTATAGAGAAAAGTTTATGCAGTAATTATGGCACACTGGGAATGTTTACATTATGTTGGGTTTGTTTTACAACTTCTTAATGTTTTGTGACGTCAAAAGAGTATGAGTCTTTTAGTCTTACAGTGCAGGATGCAAATATCAATACTATCACTTATTAGTGGTTGTAAAGATCAAGTTTTTTCCTATGCTTTATAAGTCTTGGATTTCACACTTGTAAAATAAGCCCAATAAAGCCTAGCTGATAAGAGCATTTAGGGATTACAGATAATGTTTGTAAAGTCCCTAGCAACAGGCCCTGACACATAGTAGGTACTAAAGTCGTGCTATTATTAATATTATGCATTTTATTTTTAAAGCCTGGTAGAAAGGGTAAATGTGTTTGTATTTATTATATTAAAAATAGGCTTAAACCTATATTATTATTTTTACAGCATTGT
This sequence comes from Equus quagga, assembly GCF_021613505.1. Taxonomy (NCBI): domain Eukaryota; kingdom Metazoa; phylum Chordata; class Mammalia; order Perissodactyla; family Equidae; genus Equus; species Equus quagga. The sequence continues at coordinate 47,199,491 of NC_060267.1, forward strand.
GCTTCAAATTGCTGCCTTCAGTTTTGACTGATATGCTAAGAAAGGTTTGTGTGTCACTTTTAAATATATTGTTCATTTTATAGTATCTTCTTTATGAGATCTCTGGAAAGCCATTTTGGTTGGTCCTAACATTGGGGACTCTTGAGCGGTTTATGAAGTTCTTATTTGATAGACACAGTTTACGTCTACCAGATCAAGTTTCCTTTTTTTTCTTTCTCTATGACTGCTAGAAAACTTGCAGCTAAAATTGGGACCTTTTGGTAGCAAGAATACAGATATCTTTGGATGGATTTTTATATTAACTACATTTCTCTTTTATTTTTCTCAGGAGCTTGAAATTGTAATTGGAGATGAACACATTTCTTTTACCACATCAAAAATAGGTTTTCTTATTGATGGAAATTAGTCAAAGTAAGTGTGTTAAAGCAGTTTCACTAAAGTGATAAAATTTATTATCTCTAATAGAGATAGAACTATAGCCAGGTTGCTAGGATTATCCCAGTGAGACCCTATCAGTTTGTTATGCAGCTGTAATTCTGTTTTTTTTGTCATTAAAGACTTGTTATCTAAGAAGTTAGCAGTGTATTGTATTGATTGCCAAAAAATCTTAATCTAACAGCTATGTATAATAATGCCCAAGTTTTATTAGTTACCGTTTCATAAAAATTTGGACACAACGTCGCAAAATTTAAAAGAAATCCTTGTTGGGTTATATCAGCCTCATTAGCCCCATATCACATCATTCTCCATGAGTTTACTACTGCAAATAAATGGAAAAAATCTAGTAGAGCTTAAGTATGGCTTTAGCTACTACGTATGTCTTCCCAAGTTCTGTGTCCCTGTAGCACATACCATTGTCTTTGTGTGAAAAATCTCTCTGCCTCCAGTTATTTCTTTCCACTCTTTCACCTTAAAATGTCCTCACAGTGCTTTTTCCTATCACTTTAAATTGTCACAACTTATTTGTTTGCTTTGCTGGTTTGCATGTGAGCTCCCTGAGAACCTTGCTGCGTCTCCAAAGTTAGAACAGTGCCTGACCCACACATAGGTGCTTTACGAATATTTATCAGAGGAAAGGAGAAAGGAATGAATGCTTAATAACTATTGGGTACAAAAGGCTGTGTTCATAGAGACTGACCAGAGAGTTTTAAACTATCAAATTTACTTTCCCACAGTTGGTGTAGATGCTGCATTCATACCCACTGGGATTGTAAATTGGTACAGTGTTTTTTGGAAAGCAATTTGATAACATGCTGTAGAAACTGTTGATATTTTACTCATCTTTGTCCTAGTAATTTCATTTCTGAGCATTTCTTCTGGGGAAATATTCTCAAATAATGAAAACGGTCTTATTCATAGGTGGTCATTGATGCCTTATTTATAATTGGAAAAAACCCCAAATGTCTTAACAAGGATAGAATTGTTAAATTAACTAAAAATTATTTGTGAACGTTTTTAATGTAATGGAAAAAGTAATTTTAAAAAGGGCGCAGGGAGTGATTTTAGTTATTAAAAAATAAAAGAGTAAAATATTTATAGTTTCTCCCTGAGGAGTCACATACAGTATTCTGAGTACCCTTTTTTACCCCTTTCTTCTTCTTCTCAGAGATTATTCATATTTAAATATTTTTGGTAGAAGCAGAGATTGCCTAAAGAGTTATGAGAGTAAAGTCAGTACCCAAAGTTAGACACTTTTATTGTGCTGTCATTCCTTATTTCACATATATATTTTGTGTATCTATGGGAACTAAATGAGTTCTCAGCTTTACAAATTATTTAAAATTTAGACTTAATCGCACATATGTGTGCATGTGTATATTTATTTATTTGTTTATTTATTTATATTTAACTCCTGATAAGCACAGTTCCCACTCATGTTTCCTAGTTTCCTTCAACCTTTTTCTGATAGACTTGATCTTTCATTACTTCTGTTAGTAACCATGCCTCTGTTATGCTGTTACTCCTCTGTCTGAACCCCTACTCTTTAAAAGTGTGCAATCCTGGTAGTCACAATCCACTTGCCCCAGAGACCATTCAGGACTGACCTTAGGGTGGAAGAATAAGTCTCTGAAGGCTTTTTTTTAAAGTGGTATTTAATTTTGGTTAAATTTGTATAGCCACATGAGGCTTCTGGCTACCCTTTGGACAGTGAAGCTCAAACATGACTCGGTAGCCTGTTTACCATGGAGTGCTGCCTGATCCTTTATACTGCATGAAAATGTCTGGCTGTCCTCTCAGGGCTTCCATGGAAAGTCACCTGATCTCCACTTCATTGTCCAGTACTACACTGTCATCATGTTCTGGTCTCTTATATGAAAATAAATGTTTCTGTTCAAGTTGTAGACCTTGATGAATGTGCAGTATAAAATCACAGTATAGTTGTCTTACACTTAGATGTCAACCTCAAGGATAAGGGAAGAAACACTCACTCTTTGAACCTCCTATAGCCCTACAATTTTTGGTTGTTCCACAAAATGATTTTCATTCTGTGGCTCCTGTTGAAGAAGATGATCCACTCAAGACAGCAAGGCTGGGGAGAAATAGTCCTTTGATTAAAAAGTCATTAACATATTAACTCTTTGTCCCTATTCTCTAACTTCCCTCTAGTTCTGATTTACTTATTATACTCTTACCCACTATGTACTGAGTTTATCACATTCAAACTAAGATTGGAGAATAAGTCATTAGGATAAATATTGTATATTGTCTCTGACTTCTTAAACCTTGTTTGAACTGGCTCTTACTTGCCTCTAAGCTGCTGGTGGACAATGATCATTAAAAATTAAATTTTGTACAGAACTAGTTTTATGTGAAACTAGATTTTTATAGCATTCAAGTCAGCAAATACCAGATGTCCTCAGCCCTGCCCCCTCACAATAAAGAGACCTCTTGGGACACTCAAACTTATTTTCTAAGTACTGTACTGTTCCCCATCCCTCCTTTTGCCCCTTCATGGGATGGTGTGTCACTACCCACAACTAGCACAGTCTTTCCATATTATAGGTGCTTTGTAAAAGTTCATTCGACTGGTTGTCTTTTGTACTTACTGCCTTCACATTATTTGTTTTTGTAACTTAGTCTAAGGTAGAAGAGATTCATTTCTGTTGCTGTGGATACCTTTCAATTACCCTGAATTTTGCATATGCACATACTCATACCACAGAGTTGTGTATTTGAACACGTTGGGTAAGGATGTGTCTTTTGGATGTGGCTCACTCGTGAACCTAATTTCTCATGTGTAGTCTGTGTAAAACTCTTTAACTTTGCTCAATCAAAGCAGCAAAGACAGCACAGCAAAGAGGACTAGTGAGAATGGGCATGATCTGCCAGGCTCTACTGTTCCATTTTGTTTACACATTTTTGAGTTTCTAGGTTTTGTGCCTCTATTCCATTGGTATCAGGCTGAGTCTGTTCATGTGGACGTCTTTTTTTGTATGAGGAAGATTGGCCCTGAGCTAACATCAGTAGCAATCTTTCTCTATTTTGTATGTCGAACAACACCACAGCATGGTTTGATGCGCAGTGTGGAGGTCTGTGCTGGGGATATGAACCCATGAACCCCAGCCCACCGAAGCAGAGCGTGCGGACTTCACCACTATGCTACCAGGCTGGCCCTACATGTGATGATTTTTTTAAAGACTTTTTACAGAAGTTTTAAATTTACAACAAAATTAAGAGGAAGATACAGAGATTTCCCATATACCCCGACTTCCACCCATGCATATTCTCCCACATTATCAACATCTCTCACCAGAGAGGTACATTTATTACCATTGCTGAACTAACATTGACACATAATAATCACTCAAAGTCCACAGTTTACCTTCGGGTTCACTGTTGGTGGTGTACATTCTATGGGTTTGGAAAAATGTATAATGACATGTTTCCATCATTATAGTATCATACAGAGTATTTTCACCACCCTAAAAATACTCCATACTCCACCTATGCATTTCTCCCTTCTCACAACCCCTGGAAACCACTGATCTTTTCATCGTCTCCATAGTTTAATCTTTTCCATAATGTCAAATAGTTTGAATCACATGATATGTAGCCTTTTCAGATGGACTTCTTTCACGTAGTAATACACATTTAAGTTTTCTCTATGTCTGTTCATGGCTTGATAGCTCATTTATTTTTAGTGCTGAATAATATTCCATTGTCTGGATGTACCAGTTTATTTATCCATTCACCTGCTAAAGGACATCTTGGTTGTTTCCAAATTCTAGCAATTATGAGTAAAGCTGCTATAAACATCCACATACAAGTTTTTGTGTAGACATTAAGTTTATTGATTATTCAGATAATTGGTTTCCTAGCATTATATGGTAACGAGGTAGAATAGAAAATCCAAAAAATTTAATGAAAATAAACAACAAAGTTAAATGAAAGATTTCAGGGTAAGCATAGAGTCTGAACTGTGTGATACAGTGGAGAGAACACTGATTGCAGAATCTCCCTTTCAACCTGTGAATAGACTATCCATTAGTGGCACAGAGCCCAAATAGCCGTCTGATAGACAATTTTGGCATTATTTTTTCATGTTTGCTTACTTCCTGAGATGGCCTCGTCATTTAGTTACTTAGAAATTGGAGGAAGGATGGTTACTGTTTGATTGACTGCTGGAGGCCAGTTGGGATGATATAGAGGATTTTAACTCTAGAGCATTAGAACAGCTTTTTTGTAAGACAAGAAGGACAAATGAGTTGGCTAATTAGGGGAACAGAAAACCTCACACAAGAGATCTTTTGAGTTTTTACTGTGAGATCCAGGAAATGTATTGTCTCTCAGTGGCATACAGGTTAGGCGTTCAGACAAACAACCATGAAGGTGGGAACCTGGCCAGGTGACATTGCTCCTCCCATTAGAGTGATGCAGACTAGCTTTCCCTGGAAGCTGGTTATTCTTGACATCCTTTACTTCAGCTTAGGACAGGAAGAATGGCTTGCTGCTGTGTGATGATAAGCTACTGAGGTTTGAGGGTGTGGCTGGAAAGCTTGAAGGTGTGACCAGAAGTTTTGTGCTAAGCTTCTAGCTGACAAAATTAATATTGTCAGAAAGGAATGGGTAAAGTGAGTGATTTCCCAAATGAAAAAGACTTTGTAGCAAAGCAGCCAGGCAGTAAATATTTGAGTGCTGTATTTATTCGTATTGTGTATGTGTTTGTGTGTTTTGCAGAAAAGCAAATTCGGAAGACAATGTTCAAGAACATTCAAAGCATTCTTAAAATTTCTCATCTTTCTGTTTTATTAACAGTGGTTGTGATAGATGAAATTTGGTGTTTCAATTTTGTCCTTTGATCGAAGGGCCATGCTAGGAGTTTCAGTTAGTCCCGTTGGAAGTTACTGCTGTTGTCTTCTGATGCTGGTTGTCTTCTCATTTAAGAAGAAATTTCCCTTTTCCAGAAATTCAGAGCCTAGTGATAAAAAGAAACTAGAGCTTAGAGGGAACAGCTACACAATTTGGCTTTACAATCATTAATGTCATTCTGCATCTCTCTAAAACTGAAAAATCTGGATTTTGTAGTGAATTTTTCTCAGCTTGAACATATTCATGGAGTACACATGTAGGCATCATCTCTTTTCTGTGTGCTGCAGTTGTAATAATGAACAAGACAGACGAGGCACTCACCTTGTGGAGTTTATGTAGAGGAGACAGACCACTATGGAAGTGAAAAAAGGTGTTCTGTACCTGTCTGGCTTCCATCATGAGAACTGTCTACCCTCCACCAGCTATAAGTTTGTAAATCAAAACAGACAAAAAGCTCAGCATTACCAATATCTCTATGTGGCAGCAAGATGTAATAACCAGAGCGGAGGTTACAGAATGTTTTCTCTAGAGAGGTAGTGGTATGCTGCCACACGCTTCCCAGCTCCTAAATTGTTTTAATGTGGCCCTCCCACCCTATACACACACACACTTTCCTCCAAGCATCTGCACTCCATACCTGATGTGTTAGGATTAAGAATTTAGCTCAGTGTGTCAGGATTTCTGGGTTGTGGTCGTGGCTCTTCTAGTATTTATAGTCCGTGGGAGACAGAGAAAAAAATTAACATTTACCTATTTTGAAGTCTAAGAATTCCTATCTGTAGTGATAATCTCATTGAATTCTTCTAAGTGTATGAAGTGAGTGATATTCTTATTGAACTTGTGAGGAAAAGGAGGCTAAAGATTTGCAGTGACTTGTTCAAATCTTTTATACCCAGGAAGGATTTGAATCTTGGAGCTCAAAGAATAATGTTTAACGTTTAATGAGTGCCTACCATGTATTTTCCAGGTCTGGCTAGACCCTTTGTATATCCTATCATCATATTAAATATTAGTATTAATTAATTTAATAGTAACTTAAATATTATTAAAATATTTTCCCTACTTTACTGTGGTGAATCCAAGGTTTAGAGAAGTGAAGTCACTTGCCTCAAGCCACACATAGAAGCTAAGGCTGGTATTTCAAGCCAGATCTGCCTGGTTCCAGAATTCATGCTTCGTGGCAGAGGTTTGTTGAAAATCCAGGACCTTTGAATCCATAGTCCCTTTGTGCTCTGTGTATTCAGTCAGCCTGATTTTAAACATGGATCAAATATTTAGTAATGATGTGTCCTTTGACAAGTCAATTGACCTTTTAACATTAATTTCTTTGTTTTTAAAATGAGGACACTAATAAATAGCAGCTTTGAGAGGTTTCAATATGGTTATCCACACAGCAGGTCCTCCAACAAATGATAGTGTCTCTCTCTGCCACCTTCTCGACAACCATTACTCTTTCTCCACCCCTACACCCTATGTTCTCTCGGCAGAGCTTTTATTTCTTTATTTTTGGCATTGCGATAGAGGGCTGGAGATGTTTCTCTGTTTTGAGATTGACAAAGCCAATCCAAGATTAGGGTAAAGAGAAGGAAATTCCCAGCAGCAGGTGTCCCTGAAGTGTGCAGACTCCTCCCATGAAACTTTGCTTATATTACTGAATTAAATTAGTCTCTGGGAGGTATTTCAGCGGCCTGCCTGCACGTGGTGGCAAGTGACAGAGCTCAGTAGTGATTCAGAGATTAAGGGCTGCATCATGGGACAAGTCAGCCACTTGAGGGCAAACAACAGGCAGCATAATCTAGATGGGTCCTAGTGGTCAGAACACTCAAGACCATGTCTGTTAAAGTACTTGGGAGGAGAGGTGGGGGCATGAGCAAACTGAAGAATGGGGAAGCCTCCTAAAGTGGGACAGTTTAGCTGTGGCTAGAGGTGGTAAGAGAAGGAAAGAATAAGCAAGACATTTGGCCAGAGCTGGTGAAATCTGGGCGAGTTTGTCTCTGCATAATCAATTACCCCTTCTGTTCCACACCTCACTCCTCTTCCTCCACACTCCGTGTTAACCACTCTCGCCTGATTTGAAGAGCAATTTAAACTGAGTTCATAGAGCTGTATGTCAGAAGATTGACAAGGCCTGTGTCAAATGAAAGTGAAATTCACTGAGAGACTTGGGTGTATTCTGGCTGGGTCTGGCTCATAGAACTAGAGTTCTAGAAATAAATTTCTTTTAGCTGGAAGGTTGTAAATCTTCATGAAGTAGGATTTGTACACAAAGCTCAAGTAGAGGAATAATTCCCAAGGATCCCTTAAAAAATCAATAGTGAACATTTTCGTTCATCACTAGTAGTGTATAAATGGGGAAGACTTTCTGGAGGGTGTTTGGTAATATGTATCAAAGTTCTTTATTGTATATACCCCTTGACCCCATAATTTCATGTTTCCTAAGAAAATATTCAAAGTACAGGCCAAATATTTTTTAGACTAGCAAAAGATTGGGAACGACCTAAATGTCCAACAGTAGGAGATTACCTGAATAAATTATGGTATAGTCCATATGGGTAATAACTATATATGGTTTTAAAACGACATTTTAGATAAATATTTTTATGTGAAGAAATATTTATTAGAAAACAGTAGATCAAAAAGATTGTGTATGGAATGAGACCAACTTTGATGGTAAACATAATGTACAGATAAAAAATTGGAAGACGATACACCAAAGTTTTTATAGTGGAATTACGGATGTTTTAAAATAATTTCCAAAATACATTTATCTGGAATAAACATAAATGGAAAAAACTTTTTTTCAAATAGCAACATATAAGATAAAGTTTCTAACAAGTTATTTAAGAGTTAAAGGATTTAATAATATTTCCTGTGTATATGTATATATATATATATTTATACATATGCATTTTAATCATTTGTTTTTAGTAGTAGTTTCTTTTAAGTATGCTAGTTTCTGTTAAAGATATTAGTTTTTTTTCTCCAAAGCTGTGTTTGTTTATCTTTTCAGTCCTCAAATACAGATCTTGAATGTTATTTTGCGAAAAGTACCAAGTGGTTGGTTACATGAAATGGAGGAAGGCATAGCTCGTGACCATTTTTCCTTTCCCGTCAACCTCAGCTTTTATCATACAATTTCCTTTTATCACTTTGGTCAAGAGGAGGGGCAGACAATTTTGAGTTGGAGTACCACTCAGAGGCAATTCATTTCTGCCTTCCGTCTTACAGCCTCTCACACACCCGAGGGATCCAGGATTGGAAAGGCCGACTTCTCCCACCTTGTTGTTGGGTCAACTTTCTCCACCTGCATCACTGCGTGGCACAGACACAGGTACCCTCTGCTCTTATTCCTTCAGGTCTTTGTATCTGAGTATACTGTTAGTCCTTCTTATGAAGAAAAGATTCTAGGAATATGGCATTTTATTACAAATGACTTGACATGAACATGGGATCGATGGCACAGCATTCTCTATTGATTCCTTTAGAACTGCATGAACTCGGAAGGATGTGAAAACTGTAGTTCAGCATTCATGGAAAGTTATTTTCTTTTTTTCAATATGCTCTGATTTTTTCTTTGTGTTATCTAAATGAAGAGGGCTTTGGGGGGTTAATTACTTTTTATTTGGGCCAAATGATATCCATATTATCTTATCAATGTGAAATGATTCTGTAATAGAACAGACTTCTTTTCCTTAGGACATTGGAGAAAATTTTGAATAATTAAGTTCAGAAAATTTTGTAAATTAAAAAAAAATTAAAGAATATAGTTAAATGTGCAATTTGTTTTCCATGTTTTGTTTTGTGGATATCATCTTTTCCCATTGATTGATATAAATAGCAAGATAAATTTTAAATATTTACTATTTAAAAATTTCTTTTTGGGGCTGTCCCCATGGCAGAGTGGTTAAGTTTGTGCGCTTTGCTGCAGCAGTCCAGGATGTCACTGGTTTGGATCCTGGGCATGTACATGACATCTCTTGTCAGGCCATGCTGAGGTGGCATCCCATGTGCCACAACTAGAAGGACCCACAACTAAAATATACAACTATGTAGTGGGGGTGTTTTGGGAGAAAAAGCAGAAAGAAAAATAAAAGAAGATGAAGATTGGCAACAGTTGTTAGCTCAGGTGCCAATCTTTAAAACAAAATTCTTTTTATACTAATATCCATTAATAGATTGAATCCTTTATGGATATTAACTAAGGACTGCCCTGACCAATTTTGTTTTCACATAGGCTTCTCTGGCAACAGCATACCCTAGAAGATTATTTCTAAAATTTTAGTATACGTGGAATCATTTTGATTAAAAATACAAGTGTCTAGTCTCCTACTTAAGAGACTTTTATCCAGCACATCTTGCATGGGGCCCTGGAATCTGGAATGTTAACCAGTCTGCAGTGTTAACCCTGAGTAATTGTTTTCCAGATGGTGTATGGGATACACTTTGGGAAACACTCTGGTAGAGTCATGTTGTAATTGAAGGGCATGCAAGAACTTTTTAATATTTATATGTAGATTTGAAAATATATGTTTTTTTAAAACCAAAATATTTATATTTTTTGAGAATTTCAAAGACATAGAATTCTTGTTTCTTGAATTGATAGTTTTAAAAGTGTCTCAGTAATTTGGGATGGTACCAATTCTGCCTAACATTTGTATTTGTATATTAAACATTTTTGAGCTATATTGGCTGGGTGAATAGGACTCAGCACATTCAATCTATTCGTAGGTTTTTTAAAAATTCTCTCTGTATTTTTTAATAATTCTGGCAGTAGTCACTGGGAGTATAAATGAACTTATCAGAGGTATTGAAATGTTTTCTATTTCTTATATAAATCAAACTCAGTCTACAAGCATTAGGCACTTAAAGGAGTTGATATACACACCACCACACATACCACAGATATACACACATACCTCTTAATCCTGGGTGTGTTCTACAGACTGACATTTTAATTTTTCTTTAGACAGAAATAGTCCTGTTGCAAAGTTTTAATGCAAAACATATTTCTTTTCTTACTCTAGACATGAGCAATCAGGAAGTGACTGATTCCTCCTTCAGATTTCTTCAGGCTCCTTCTGAATCACAAAATAGATCAAGGCCTGGTGGTACTGAAAGGCCTGGGAAAACTGATGACAAAGGTATATGTTTTAAGCATCTA